>NW_010110164.1:45922-175160 GCF_000699245.1 Pterocles gutturalis | reverse complement strand
AGCAGCGGGACAGGCAGCTTCAGCACGGTCTGGTCTGATCTGAGTTAAGCCAAGGTTGAAGCACCAAGAATTTCCAGTGATGTCCCTTGCAGAGGAGGGCAGGAGAAGGCTGACTGAACATGGAGCTCATCGCAGTGGATAGGATGCAGATATATATATATACATACATATATATATATATATGGTGATATATGCATCTGTATGATGTCTACATACAAGATCAAACTTTGAGCTTCCTTTACTGCCAAGCGAGATGTGGTCAAGACACTCATTGTTGTCTAAGCATGAGTCGTCTCTGTTGATGGAGGTTTCTCAATCATGTCAGCTGAATGGTGCCATATGTGCTCATTTCTATAAGTGGACCGCGACAAGGGATGTCGGGTGACTAACTAGCAGACACTAAATTGGGATGAACGCAGTTCCCACTCAAAAAAACCCTAATGAACCATCAAACAGAGCCTGAATTGCAAACAGGCTTCATTAAATCTGCCTTGTGAATGGGGCAAACAGTAGATGCATTAGACCACCTGTATGGGTAGGGGCATCAGACTTGGGAGATGATGGTTTTATTCTGAGATGTAACTCATACCATGAGAAAATAAGGGCACTGGCCACAACCCCTGCTCCTGCCCTTGCTCTCAGGACAGGCCCTTGGCCACGGAAAGGGAGAAAAGCAAATCTGGTACCCTAATTTAAATGTTTGAAACCTGGTTGGTTTAAATGGCTTAGAAAAAAAAAAAAAAAAAAAAGACAGGACAGAGTCCAGGATTAACTGAAAGGAAAACGGCATGGGGATAGGTATAGATCAAATGCTTAGTAAATGTTTATCAGCTAAAATGTGTTTACGAGCGGTGAAGGAACCAGACTTGTGGGGACATGGGCATGATAATTCAACTGGGACGTACATTGTAGGAGGATTCTGCAACCCAATGGCTAAAATTTTAGGCAAACTGCTGAAATAACCCAAATACGGGCTTTGTGACCTTAAAAAAAAAAAAAAAGTCCTGTATTTTGCATTAGTAGTAAGGCACTTGTCTGCTCTCCTCGCTGAAAAATCTCTATTAGATGTATTTTAAGGGGAAGCAAAGCAGAGCTCCGCAGGCAGCTACCAGAGTTGCCCTGTGCTTTCAGTCCCACTGGATTACCTTTCTTCCAATGTCTTTTCAGCCAAGCAGCACAACACGGCGTTGTGTGTGGTGGGGGTTGTTGCATCAGCTTAAACTCTCCAGCCTGGTTACAAGTCCCCACGACGGGTGCCAGGGGCTTAGCAGAGGAATGGCTGCGTCCATCTGCGTCTTCGGGAAAAGTAGGTTAGGGGAGTTCTCCTGGATGGAAATGCATTTTTTTGTTGCAGTACCCATGACATTGTGGGTTAGAGGGGGATTACTGGCAGCGTGAGACACTGAGGAAGTGGCTGGGAACGTCGCGGGAAAGCTGGAGGGTCCTTCATCCCCAGAGCTTGGATCCAGCTGAGAATGCCAACTCCTTAGGGGAAACTTTACTACAGATGCTGCGACTCAAACACAGAGAAGCTGGCTGTGTCTGATGCAAGGCTTCCTCCAAGCAGACAAAATAAATATGGTCATTCTTATTATTAAAATTACAATGGTCCCTGAATCTCTTTGCATACAGTTGATATAAGACAAATCATAATGAACAAGGAAATTTAGTGGCAGCTAGAGGAGACTTTTGTCAGATTTCACCACATGGTGGCAATAGTAGTAAAGGTTTGACGCAAAAGATTTTTCTGGAAGCTCCCAAGCCATTTAAACTATAAACTGGTCTGCTGTTCATTCTACCTTGTGACATAATATATCTCTATTTTTCTGTGTGGAGAAATCAACTGTCATAGCTTCCTTATTAGAAATTGTGTCCACTTCTCATCCTCATGCATCTGGTGAGGACTACAGACAGTTCCGAGATTTCTTTCTATATCTTCTTCCACTTCTTTTTTTTCCCTCCCACCTTTTCCTCCTCCAAAACACATAATTGCAGCTTCTGTGAAATGTTAATTCGCAGAAGGTCCTATTCTCAGAATTGGAAAAATTGCAACATTCAGGTTTTCTTCAGCAAACAAGAGAGACTTCAAAACACAAGGGTTGCCTAAATCTTCCAGTAAGGTCAGATATTTGTCTGCCAGTTTAATTGCCAGGAGAAGTCAAAAAAAACCCCAACAACCAAAACAAACCCCAAAACAAAAACCCAAACAACCCCAACCACCAAACAGTATGAAAAACCAGTACTTTGGAGATGAAGTATGATTTAATCTCTAAAGTACTGCTTAGCCATCCATTCCTCCCAAAACAAGAAAGGAGAATGAATCCAGCATCAGTTGCTAGTGGTGACTGACCAATATTGCAACATCATTTCTACAGGTAATGATAAACTCCTGTGATCCTTCATTCTGCAGAAATACAAATTGAGTGCTGACATTCACCCACCTCTGGGGTGGAGCAGGGCAGCTGCTTTGCACCAGGCACAGCGTGCACCTTTTGCAGGAAGGGAAACAAGTTCCAAGGAACAACAGGGTGCAGGTTGTATTTTAGGTAGCCACATAATTATGCATGTTGTTGTTCACCTGAGAGACTTGTGCCCCTTAAAACCACCCCACAGGGCTCCAAGGGTGCCCATCGTATCTGCACTGGTACATGAGGTGTTGCATGAGCAGAAGCACAGAGCAGGAGCTCTCTCTTCTGCAGGAATTACAACACAACAGCACACACACAAGAGTTAACACCCCATTCCGGTGAGGAGCGCTGGGGATTTATGGCTCTCCCAGGGGATTTGCTGCCGCTGCAGCCCTGCTCCAGAAGCCCCATGCAGCATTGTTTGCAGCGCTGGATCAGCAGCAGCAGCATTTCCTGGAGCACCTGTGTTTTTCTTGGAGGTCTCTCCTCTCCGTACTGACCAGACCTGATGTTGATTATCTTCAGTGATTAGATCAGCTCATATCTCCAGGACTGGAAAGAATGATATAAAAACATACTATCCTACACCATCTCGAATGACATGCCAGGAAGCAGGTTATTTATGTGTCCCAGGCACTCAATCTACTGTGTAGGTATGTGCAAGTAGACAGGTGCAGATTTAGTAGGAAAGTCCCCAGTAAAGTGCTTTAACCCTGCTGTCACCCATTTGCATTAACAGGGAGGGTCGCAAACCCCACTATGTCACTCAGGACCACCTGGCAGCTCCCCAGTCTCTTGTGCCACTGTTTTGGTGGATGTATGCATCCTGGCTAGCAGAATATGGTTGTCACCTCTCTTACTGCCATCACTTTCTGGGGGTAACCAAGGTGCTTGTGTGAAATAAGATGTCACCTGAGTCAGGCTTTTTAAAATGGCCCTTAAATAAAAACCAGGACCAGTTACCAGATGGTGCAGGACTGCCCATCAGTGCTAACACTTACCGCTGCCTTTGCTTGGAGGCAAACACATGCATCACCAGCCCTGACTGCACCATCTGGGGCAACTCCCAGCACATCACACCACCACAACCATTCACCGCTTCTCTCCCAAACCCTGTGCTCTGCCCTGCCTTCCATAGGCAGCCCTGAAGAAGTCAAACAGCCAGTGTAAACTGCAACAACATCACTGAAGCGAGTAGGACCGTGCCTCTTTACCTTGGCTGAGTACTTAGTCCAAGCATCCACGACTGCGTCATGCGCAATGCGAAGCCTTCCCCGCGGTAGCTGTGCCTGTGTGCGCTGCTTGGGCCATCCCACGGCTCCGTTTCAGAGACAAAGCTGTTTGCAGTTCAAATGTTCGACACAATGCGATTCCAAGAAAGGAGCCATCAGTTAAATTGATCTCTATGTCTGAGGAGGAATCTTGGCTGAAATCTTTCCCTCTGAGTCCAACAACAACAGCACATCAGTTACTCCAGTGGATTTCGTTTCTCAACCCTTGAACATGTAATTGCTGGACAGATGCCCTAAACTGAAAGAGTAAAATACTCTGCTCCTGGCCACTTGAATTGCGTAAGAGTGCATGCCCACTGCTAAGCCATATACAACTAGTTATTTGTACTCTGCTTGAGCCTGCCACAAAGCCTCCAGTCTCAAGGGACCAGTATTTTTATATTGGTTTTCCTGAACAATTAATATAAATCACTCAGGAAGGACCAGGAAGGAATAGAGCTGCAATCTCTTACTAAAACTGCCTCATTTAACCAGGTTAACAATTATCACACATTAAAATAATATGCAAGAGCTGACACTCTGGGGTATGCCTTCAGGATTTTATGATCGGTTTTTGAATAAGAAGAGGCAAGATCCCACAGGGCTTGGACATCCCTGCAGACATCCTTTTCTTTGGAGCTCTGGAGTCTTTCATCCTTGCTCAGGACAGAACAGATCCCTCAGCCACATCTTTTCTGTGGCCCTTGGTCTAGTATTTGTGCTTTTAAATGAATCCTTTTTTTCTCCAAGGGCTGTGAACTTCCCAGGGAGTCTGTATGGAAGGTGTTCAAATAGCAGAAGAAATCAGTAAGGCAATTTAGTGGGCTATTGCCTTGTATCGCACTTTAACAGGTGTCTGATGGCCTATTTGTCACTTAGCTAACCGAACAACACAATCAAGGAAGATGTAGAACTTATCCCCATTTCCTCCTTAGACACCCTTATCATCACTGTAGGAGCCCATATTAATCCATCAAGGAGAAAACTTGCCATCAGTTCCAACCCAAACCATGTAGAGAGCAGCTTACCAGGCAGACATAGAAGGATAAAATTCAGTCCCCAAAACTGGATAGCAAGGAAGAAGTGAGGGTTAGGCTGCTGCACCTACTTTTTTTTTTTTTTTTTTTTTTGATCCATTGGAATATATTATGCCTCAAACTGAGCAACTGTGCCTTTATATGCCTGGACTTTTTGCCTTATACTCCCAGCAGCCACCAGTGCTGTGAGTCAGCAACGTACACCTGATTTCTGCATCCCAACAGAAAGGCTGTGAGGGTCACACAGCCTCCCACTACCCACATCTGAGGCTGTCCTAAAGCAACACCATTTAGTTGAATATCCTTTAAAACAGTCCCATCATATGATTTACTAGTGTATATATATCATTAACTGTGGTGTTAGCCTGCTTTACTGCTGGTCTTTCAGAAGCAACCCTTTCCAAAAGATCTCCCTTTTCACACATCAGTGTTAAGCAACATCCCGTATTCTGTGTTATACCCCCTCCCAGCATGCAAGACCTTCACAAACGCCTTATCTGATTGACCATCACGTAGGGCATTAGAAATTCCTGATTTATTTGGGCATTTCTCTGAGTTTTGCTCTAGTCTCAGCTGCATTTCACTGAAAGTATTTCAGGCAGCAGGAAATGTTTAGACGTGTTCAAACTTCCTTACAGTAAATCTGTTTAGTTAACATAGTGATAAAAGAGTGAAGGAGGGTCAGGCTGACACCAGGAGCGCACGGTGCCCAGTTGTTCCCATTGTTAGTAGCCGGTGTCTCAGCCAATTCCTGCAGGGACAAGGCACATGGCTGTGAAACTTAAACAGGGACAGTGTGCAGATAAACCTGATTACCATGTTTCCCCTGAACAACATCCGCTTGTTAACACACTTGTAACTAAGTGCGTGCCAGCACATGCTATTCTCTCCGACGCTGTGATTTCTTCCACCCCATGCCTTGTTCGGCTGCAGAGCCCAGCTTCACTAGCCATTCCTCCTTACTCCAAAGAAGGGAGGTAGAAATTGCTGAACAAAGCCAAGCACAGCCCATAGTTCTGCTTTTTATCTTGCTTTTGAAGACTTCCTGCTTAATCCTTTCTGAACACGAGCCAGTTCCAAGAAAGCAAGACAGCAAGGTCCTTAGGACAAGATGATGGATGGAGCCGTGGAGCTCAGAGCACTTTGTTCAGCCACTCAAGTTCTTTCTTTAGATAATGATAAAGTTAACTGGATCAATTTTAGAGCTTTATAAGAGCAGAATGACTATGGATTGACAAGTCATGAAGTGCATAACCCACTTAGATGTCATCAAGCTGACACAATACAGACTGTACCTGGAATACCCAGTTCTAGTATATTTTTAATAAACTAATTGTCTTGCAGGTTACATGCCTAGAATAATACTAAAATCATGTCTTACCTGTTCAATGTTATCCTGGTTTTGTTTTTAACATCACCACCTACTAAACAGGATGATACTTAGGCTTTCCTAAATCCATGCGAAAGTGCCCATTAAATACTGTGAGCTGGTACTTCTGAGAACAGGAGCAAATCCCCGTGGAAGTGAATTAGTGTAACTCCATTAACTTGAATGGAGCTTTATTTTCTCACAGCAAGCAAGTAGCTCCCTGCCTTGGCTTCTGAATTAGTCCCACATGTAAAGCAGCACCTCTTCAATGAGTTAAATGGACTCATTTTGTTCTGATGCAAAACTGACCATAGAGAAATGGTAGATCCATGTCAACTACAGGCTCCAAAGACACTTTCTCTTTGCCATGCTTCTCTTTAGTGTGATCTTGCAGCTTGACCAATATTTTACCTGCTCAACTGGGAACTCAGGTGTTCCAAGAGCAGATATAGCCCATGTTTTACAGACTAATAATATTTTCAGCCCTTACCAAAACAGAGAGGGCTAGAGTGCCCTTTCATTTACACTATTTTTATAACGGTCTAATTTCAATGAACAGAGAGTCCCACCTCTCAGCAGTGTAAATAAGATCAGATTTGTGTCCACATCACATATTTTTGCAGTTCCAGGTAAACTTGTTAATTTATGCTGCAAAGGGTCTGGGATATTCTTTGAAGAGTGCAGCACTGTACAAAGGGCATGCAGTGGCAGCAGTTATGATGTTTGGCAGCAGGCCAGTGTTCCCCTTCAGATCTGCACCATGGTTCTTTCCAGATCCATCCGTTTTTACCCTTTTCTTGGTGTTTGCAGTCTCCTGAAAGAATTCACCAAAGGTGACCATGAAACACAAGTTCACATTTTCAACAGAGCAGTTTGTGAACACAAGATGTCAAAAAGATATGCAGATATGAAAATAAAGTTTTGTGATCCACCAATTGAAAATGTCCTCACCATGGAGGTATGCTGGGGGGAATTGCCAAGGATTTGGTGCAGAGGAGAGGTACCAAAGGAGCCCTGGTGCAAGCCAGGGGGGAAATCCTTGGTTTTGAACTAAAGCACTGCAAATTGTGCTGTAAATTGTGCTGTTTGTACAAGTTTGTACAACTTTTCATCTTTAAGTAGTTGGTTCATTGCTTCTGGAAGAAGCAATGGAGTGAAACTTTGATATTGTTTAACAAAGCAACCTGTGTGTGAGCCAGGGTGAGGTCTTGGCTTTCAAGTTCATTCCTGGCGTGCAAAGAAGTCCAAGAAAAACCACTTTTCCCAAATCAGGGAATTGCTGCTGAATTTCCAGCCCTGATTTTGGAAAAAAGAGATGGCTGCCCTGGGGTTATTTTGTACAGCTACCCTGACTATAGCAGTCATGTTGCAATTCAGGCTGGTCAAAGTGAGATGAGAGCAAGGCTTGCTGAAACACTGCACCGACGTAATTCTGTTTATTGCTCATGCTGGAAAGAAATGACACAGCAGATTAGGTGCAACCCTCACAAACTGAGAAGGAATGAAATGAATATATTGAAATTGGTGAATTCTGAAAGCTGAAGCAGCATTGTAAAGGCAGCAGCATATTGCTGAAGGTCTTCTTTGGACCAGATGGTTTCATCTTCCCATCTCACTTGCACACTGACTTTGTAGTGTTGCAGGTCAACATCTGAGCTCAGTTCACTCATTCGTGCTCTTTCCAGACTTCCATGTAGAGCCGGACAAGATCACTGTTTGTTTGCTTGTTATTATTTCTTGGTTTGCGCCTCTGACAATTTCATAAACCAGTATTGAAATTAATGGATCATCTCAGAAAACAAAGATTTACATATTTTATCAAGCTGGAAAAGCAAATGAATTTTACAGTTAGTGCTGAGACCAACAGAATAGCTTGTCTGGGACAAAATGTTATGTTTCCCTTCAAGTTTGAGAAATTTTGTTACAATTATATTTTTTGAATTGGCATTAAGGATGGTGGCAAATGTTAAGATATTTGTTCTGACTGGAAAATCAAAACATTCTGTTTTGAAGGGTGCTTTTTTTCTGAATGTTTGTTTGTTTGCCTCATTTTTTAGAAACAAGGCAAATTCACCAAACATTTTCATGTTACTGAATGTGGATTTTGCCAAGACAAAAAAAAACAAAAAAAAAAAAGAAAGAAAGAAAGGCAACTAGAGTTTTTCCCAGCACTACTTCCAAACTATTACAGAAATTAGAGTGAAATGGTACTGATTAAGATGGTTGGAGGGGGGGGCATCACCCTTTCAGTAACTCTATCCAAGGCAATGGATTTACACGAGAGCTGACTCTTGGCTCTTGGTATTTATAAAGCCTATAGTCTTCAGCAGTTCATTTTCAGAACATTCTTCTTCAATGACATGAGTGTGGAATATTGCAGATAATAGCCCCAGTGTTTATAAAAGACACAAGAAGCAAGATTTACTCAGACAACAACATGCAGCCTGGGCAATACTGAACCAGAGAAGTAGAAGGTGAGGATGCAGAGGAGCAGTAGGTTCACTGCAGTCTACAGCCAACTGGTCAGGACAGCAATGTCAACACCTGCCTGATAGGGACCTGTCTTTTTCTGCCTCTTCTTCCTCTCCTATTTTTGTTATTTTTGTTTATTTGGTGTGTCAGGTCCTTCCACCATTGATTTCAATGTGTCATTAACCCACCCCAAGAGGTTTCACCCTTTCATTTTGCCAACCTCCACCTCCCACACAACTTGGTTATGTTATCCAGGAGCCAAACTTCATATGTGGGAGTGAGTGAGAGAGAGACCCATGTGAAAAGCCCATGAATCCTTCAGACAGAGGCATGTGTCCTTCCAAAGAGTGCATGTGGTTCCAAAGGGGTTGCAGAGGAATTAGCGTTAAAATAATGTGTTGGTTATGAGAGTTAAAAAAATACACATAGCTGGAAAACACTCTCCCCCATAAACTGGAAAAATATCAGCTATTGTGGGCTATTTGCCAAGGATTCAGATTCTCATGGACAAGCTCCTCTGAGCTCATTTGAAAATCCTCGGGAACTCTGCTGCCATTCCCCCATTAGGTTCAAGATGAAAAGAAAGCCTGGAAGCTGCTGAGAAACCAGAGGGCTGCCAGCCCTCCTAAATCCAAGGGTGGGACTCAGCAGAGCTCTCCCAACCCCACGGAAAACAGATGACGTAACTCTTGGGCTCATTCTGTCCATCCGTTGTGTGATCGAAGCAGAGGCAGGAATCAGCTTGCATTTGTTTGCAAGCTTTCACAATACGAAAGGGGTTGGGAGAAAACTAGGTGTCTGCATCCATATTTGCAAGTAAGCCCAGGCCCAAGGCTGCTCTCCAGTTCCAACTTGCCAACTGTCCACATTGTGAGTACACAAACACACATGCAGCTCCTGACCTACCCTGAGTGCACCAGCCCATCTGGATGGTCTGCCCATGTGTTGGGTTTGTCCATCTGTAGGTCCTTGGGTCCTTTTCTTCCTGGGTCCAGCTTTTAACAGAAGCTGGAGCTGGTAACGTGCTTCAGAAGCACATAGGTCTGGATGAAATGAAATCCTTTCCTGGGTCCTCACAGCATGGTCAGAGCTTTGAGAGCCAGGATTGTTGTTCTGCAGAGCCTGCTTTTGTGAATCACGAGGATGGGGTCCCGCTTGTGTCCTGCCATGTGCCACATATTAAAAATGTGCTTTGGGTTTTACACGTATTTCACTTTGCTTGGGTATCTGCCCATGAGCTCAACTGCACCCGCAGCCATCCTTATCTATACCTGGAGGTTGGGAAGCCTGCTCTGCTCACTGACTTTAGGTGTAAGCTTATGAGCATGGATAATACATGTTAAGGGCCATGTGCGCATGTGGCATTACATGTAGGTAGATGAGTACGTGTGTCAACTTTGGTGAACTGATTCAAGCATGCAGCAGTGGGGCAAATGCTACACATTGCACAAGCTCCCTTAAGTGAGGAGGGAGTGTAGGACCCTCTGCCACAAAGTGCTTATTTGATTTCATTTTAGATAAGGGCATTCCAAAGTTAAAATCCAAACCTTGATAACAGTGATGAAAAACGAAACAAGCATTGAATGCTCACTACCATTCCTTTTTTCTTTTTTTTTTATTCCCCACAAAGACATGAGCAAGATCTTCCTAAATTAAAAATAAAATATGATACCTGGGCAAGAAGGAAAATGCAGAGGTAAGGCTCAGCCTCATGACTTCCTTTCTGTGCAACTGAATAGGCGGCATCAGGACGTGATTCAGAGACAGTCTGCGGGAAAGGCCATAGCTGTGCACAGCTGAGAAAATAAAAGACCTTCAGCTAGGGCAATAACCCAGATAAAGCATCACCTTTCCCCCACCTCAGCAGCCAGGAGTGTCACTGATTTCCCCAAAGCCATGGTCTGGAGTCCAATGTCACCCCCAATCATGGCAGTGGGACATGCAGATGGCAACAGCACATGATTCTGACATGTGTTCATAAAGTCCGTCCCCTCCTGGTTTTCTACTGGGTAGATTTTCACAACTCCAGCTGCAAAAGTCAAATGCACTCTGTGTTTTACCCCAGTGCAGGATGAGCATGGGGACCTGGGGACACAGCTGAGGCTGTCTGGGTCAACCCAGATGGGTATTGCATTTTCTAGGGGAAGTTGCTGAGGAAGGATTTGTAACATCTAGCATTCATGTTTGGATGTCAATGTCCAGGAAGGCAGACCTAGCTTGGGGGATTTGTTTTCTTTTGTTTAAGAGAAACATTCTTTTAAGTGATTTTTTTTGAAGGTCTGCTGAGAAATGAGAGACAAGTTAATGGAGAAGGGGAGGTTTGCATGGGAGAGCCTGAGTTTCGGGGAAAAACCAGTAAAGATCAACCTGCTTTACCCACAAATCCCACATAGGCTTACAGAGAACCATTTCAGGCTGCTGTCTGCACAAAGGAGGTTTGGTCTTTCAAAACTTGCTTTGTCAAAATCCCTTTCCCAGTTTGCAAGGGAAAAGCAGAGATGATTTTTGATGCAGATTGCCACGGAGGCCACCAACACCTACCACCATCCCAATGCACAGGGGAAGACAGCTCAGGGAGAGGGATATTGGTCTTTTCTTCTGCTATTTCACTGTATGGTTTGCAAATTTTAATTCTAGCACCGGCCTGATGATGTTGTCCAGTGCCACACAGCCAGAACTGTGTCACCTGCAGCAGGGGAGGAGAGCCACTAGTGGGGTAGCTCTTGAGATGTCCCATGGCAGAAGTCTACAAAATCACAGTGCCTTTCTGAACACGAAAATGTTTAAAAGAGTGATTTAGAGGTAAGGGGCAGACACTGGCTCATTCAGGGAGAACCACTCTGCCTCCGCCCTGAGCCTGCCTTTAGTATCTAATTATTGGGACTAATGAGTGATTATGTGTCTCCAGTCTTTTCGACCTTTAATAATTTCTGTACCAACATGCTTTACCGCTTTCCGGGGGAAATGTTATCTGAAGTGTGAAATTAACCATTCTTTTGTTATGAACTCACCACTTGGCCATGGCTGCTAAATAGTTTCAAATCTGAAACATATTTGAACTGTTTCCAAGTTCATCTAGAGCGTGACCTTGTGTGTTTTAATAATTACAATTTCCTCAGTAAAGTACAACTCTAGAACCAGAGAAAAAAATGTACAGACAGCTGGAGAGATGGAGACGGCTGACTGTAACAATGATCTTTGCAAATATAGCAGGAGGAAGGCAATAAATCTCCAAAAACAAAGTGCCTTCTCATTTTAACCCCTAGTATGCAGCAGTGCCCTGATGGAAGGGAGGAGCAGACCTTCCTGCAGGCTGCCCTGATGACAACGGAGATGGGAAACATGGAAAGAGAATAAGGAGGAGGAGTAAGTATCAAGTTGATCTTTCTTTTCCCAGCAAGCCGCTTCTGTTTCAGATTTTTATCTCTGGCATACTGGTGTAAATCAGCTGAAGGCAGCAGGATTTACCCCAGCTTTGCAGAGACGTGAGCTGCGATCAGGCACACAGTCGTGGTATGCACGCACATGTGAGTAATCCCGCTGGAATCACGGACTTGAAAGAGGAGCGCGCACATGAGTAATGTTTTGTAGATACAAGGGCTGGAATCTGGGCCACATGGCTCAGGACAAAGAGACGTGTCAGTTCTGCATAAATAACACAGGCATTCAGCTTCAAAACTCCAACATGTTTAGCAGGGACAAAAGTCACCCTTTCCATCTCATGTCTAGGAAAGCAGGGACCAGGGCAGTGGGGTGACCTTCGCAGCAGCGAGAGCTGGGATGAGCCCAGGTGTTGGATGCTCCTGGTATCCAGGAAGACATGAGTGCACGGTGGACTTTTTTCCCAACATCTGCATGCTCCGATGGGGCAGGGAATGGGATCCTCACTGTGCAAGCAAGGGAGTGCTGTGTTTTGTGCTGTGATCTTGCTTGGAAGAAAAGCCTGCTGTAGGTACTGTCGCTGCTGCAGGGGAATTTGGACCACAGTGAGAGGAAATAGCCTCTGTTTCTCCTCCGAGCACTTTCTCTCTGTATAGCAATCACCTCCTAAAGTCTCAATGAAACAGGGTTAAAAAACAATAAAAGCAGACAGCCAGTGCAGCGGACCACCCAGGTCAGAGTGCGTTTATCGGGCATGCATCACTCCATGAGATGCAAGGCTTTTCTTAGCCACTTCTGGGAGATTTGACCAGGAATATGACTAACACAACACTTGGCAAAGCAAAGACTAATAGTGTGATTGTTCTGC
This sequence comes from Pterocles gutturalis, assembly GCF_000699245.1. Classification (NCBI taxonomy): domain Eukaryota; kingdom Metazoa; phylum Chordata; class Aves; order Pterocliformes; family Pteroclidae; genus Pterocles; species Pterocles gutturalis. Next base: position 162,354 of record NW_010110164.1, on the reverse strand, counting down.
CGGCTTCTCCCCTTCTTGAGTAATATCGTGCTGAGCAGTGTTCGAGTTAGCGATCTGAAAGGCCTTTTCATTATTGTATCGAAAACTCCTCTGACTGCAGATCTCTTAATCAAAGGACTTTTATGTAAAGTCACATTTTTTCCAAAACCAGAAAAGTTCAGGCTCAGAGCATAAACATTAGACTCATTATTTAGAAATAGCAAGTAAGTCCTTTGGGTTCTGGTATCAGATCAAAGCTAAGAAATTAAATTGCTTCAGAAAAAAAAAATTAGTTCGTTTTGGGAATCAGCATATTTCTTGTTTGCTTTTTCATTATGTAGCTAAAAAAAGGAATAGTGAGATTCTGTCGGTGGTTTTCAAGTGTTTTCCAAAACTGGATGGATGCTGCATGCTTAATACTTCCACCGTCTGTGGAAGCAGAAAATGTTTTGTTGACATGACAATAAAAACATTCTGCAGACTTATCGAATTATTTTCTCCTTCACCATCCATAGCCACAAGAAAGCAGCATGATCACCACACTCCTGTGGAACAGAAACCTGTGCTCAGCTGGTGTTGCCTTTGAACTGAAACACTGGAGCCTGCCTTAACACGTGGAGGAAGAGATTTCCATCCAGGTTGTGGGTGAAACTTGGGAAGTGGCCTCAGCTCAGCAATGTCCCCCGTCAACATGTGGCCTGGCCGTGCTGTCCTAAAGAAATCACTCCTTTTGGGGCTGTCCAGTGGGAACTGGTTTACTAACAGTGGCTTGGGCAAAGATAATTAGTTTATTGTTGCCAAGGGCTTTAGCCCCACTATTCTGTTCACCAATCCTATTCTATCTTCCACCAGTCCTACCTATCCTCCTGTCTTCTCCCTGCTTGTGGCCTCTAGCCACTTTTTTAGGCTTTGGACACACAGGGGATGGAATTGTCTCTTGGCACAGGAGCAAGATGGAGACGTGGGGACAGTGGAGAGCTGTGTCACACAAATCAACCACTGCCAAGACAGATGCTTTCTCCATCCAAGACAAATCCCACCTTGGAAGCCACTGCTGCCAACAGCAGGTGGTGGTGAATCCCGAGTCCATGGCGCTGCCACGCTAGCCATGGTGGAGCAAGGGTAGAAGCAAGACTGATATTTAGGTTTGCTTTTTTTTTTTGCCATTTCCTTCCTGATTATTTTTTTCCCATCAACATCAGTTACCTGTTGTGCTCACAAGGCAAATGTGACCAACCTCAATTCCTGCTGATTTCTCTGAACTTTCCAAGTGCCTCAGAGAGAGGTAGGACTCTCAAGAAGTACTGAAGAGAGCCGGCTCCTGAGGGCTGAGGAATGGCAGAAATGCCCACATGTTTTCTGCTTGTGACACCGCCGCTGATGGGAATCATTTAAACACACAGCAAGACTGGTTCATGCTACTTTTACGCCAGTCCTTAAGATGTTTCCCTTATCTCAGACTTTCTGTGGTCTGCTAGGGTTTTCCCTGCCCAGTTCATCTGTCCCCTGGAAATTGCTTTGAGTGCTTGTTCCTCAGGGAATGTGAGTTGTCTCCACGACTCGGCCACAGTTCCTCTGCTTGGCTGTCATAAGGCATTTCATCTTTTCACTTCTCAGGTCCCCATCTGTACAAAGAGGTTAATAATGAGAGGAAAACAAGTGTAGCAGGGCCAGCTACACACAGATCCCCAAGAGCTGAGGGGGCATATAATTTCTTAAATGAACCAGTCACATGATACTCTTTTTCTTTTTTTTTCGCTCCTTTAGTGGGTAATTGAAACTTCATAGACATTAGGAATCTGAAACATGCGTAGCAGTTATTTATGTACAAACAGCCTTTTCACCGCAAACTGAGGTTCTTGTAGGGAAGACAGTCCTTCTGGGAACACTGGAGCGAACAAGCACCTGTTTCCACACGTGTTATGATTCCCACAACTGGCATGAACAGTTGATATTCAGGGTGTAAACGCAAATTTTCCATCTCTACATTGCAATATTAGCTGTGTTGTCCTCAAACAACAAATAAATAAGGCTTTCCAAACGACCATGCCCTGCTCCCTCTAGCAAGGTCTGCCTTCATCTGGCCTAACTTCTGCCCAAGTACTCATGATGAGCATTTCCTATGGGCTCAGCACTTGAAGACCTGCAACTAGTCTCCTAAACTTGGAGCTCTCCAGCTAGGAGAGAGGAGGCCCAAGAACGCAAGTGGATGAGCTTGGTCCTCCAGGTCTTACCGAATGGGAGATGTGTGGCTGTCAGACTCGGCAGCATGCCAATGGAAAGGTGCCTGCGAAGGAGAGGGGATGTAATTTGACCTTGTAAGTTCAGTAACATGGGAACCAATTACACAGAAATACAAGCAATTACACAAGGAATACAAGACTGCACTCTGGTGTTAGCTGCTGCCTGGCAAACGGCTGCTCAATGCACAAGAAGGGTTAGGATTGATTGAGATGATGCTGGGTTGTCAGAAATACTGAATCCTCTGGAATTTATGTTCTGTCTTTAGTAAGGAACAACAATATATGAAAATGCCTTCTGGCAGCCCACTTCCATGCTGCCATTCATCCCCTCACCTATTATTTGGGAAATTGCTACTTGAGAAAGCAAAAGTTAAATCAGTTTACAGTAGGAAAATAACTTGAATCTCTGGCTCAAGACAGGGAATCAGAGGACAAAAGAGTCCAGGCTTATCTGCTAGTTTAGTAAAACGGTGTGATATTGTATATTAAGCAGATGAAAGGAGAAAGACAAGCTCTCGTGAAGGCATCTCTGGGCAACGTGAAGTGCCAGGCTGGGGGAAAGAACTGGGCTCAAGGAAGTAGAAGCTGTTCCTTCTGAGATGTCTTTTCCTTAACTACATGCAACACAGTCCAATGGGGCTCATTGATCATGCCATCAGATTGCTTTCCACCACCGGGAGATTGTGCATTAAAGATACTTGAACACGACGAGCTGATGATGAAAGCCAAGCAAGCAGCCAGCAAAATGCACCATAGCTGAGGGAGCTCAACAGAGGCACCACCATCCTCCAGAATGGGTCTGGCCATGGAGCCCCAGCCTCCACTGACCCCTGCACCCCGCTCCAGTGATAACACAACGTAGCATCCGCGCTGCTGCCTTCATATAATTGCAGAAAAGCTGTTTTCGAGGAAATGGGAATAACACCAACACAAATTGCTCCCATCTGAATTGTTTATGGACCTTCAGCCACCATCAAAGTCAGAAGTACAGTGTGTTCATGGCCAAAATCACTCACTCCATTCTCACACTGGGAGAGGGAAGGGTCAACAGTAGAGAGATATAATTCTCTGTTTGAAGGAAGCACTCAGAGACCTATTTTTCTTTCCATAATGGAATAAGTTTGCCATAGCTGCAAAGGAACTGCAGTCATCCAGTTCAGACCAGGACAATATTTTTTTCCATTGGAATCAGAAATTTCAGAATTTAAGGAGTAAAAAGCATTGATTTAAAAAATTAAATACTGTAAGATTTTATAACCTTACACTTAAAAATATCTGTCTGTAAAGACGGAAAAAAAAAGGTCATTATGAGCCTTTGAGGAGCACATAGGAGTCTAAGATTGACGGAGACTTCTGGTTCTCTGACCCTCTTAAGTGGTCGCCTAAATATCTTTTAAACTCTGGCCTGCCTGCATTTTTGCAGGTGGCAGAGATGGTCCACTTGCTTTTCAAGCCCAGGCTTCACCCTTCAGTCCCCTGCTTGCTCCCTGCTCACCTTGAGTCCTGGCCATCATTCTTTGCTTTTATGTCCTGAGCCCCTCTGAGTAGTTTTCGTAGGTCTGTAGGCTACAGTCTCTCTCTGTTTCATACCTGAACCTATCCCTTCACTTCCATATCTACACTTCTAGAGTATCTCTTCTTTTCTGGTATTACTTACTCCTAACAACTCTATAATTATATTGTGGAGCCCTGTCAAGCTTTTAGGAACAAAGCTCATATGAAGGATGCTATACAAAATGGACCTTTATCACAGGGGAATTTGCACTATGGCAAAGAGACGAGGAAGTTGTTCGATCATTACTCTTATCAAGAACAAATTACACATAATAACCTTTAATATTTTCTATCAGATTTTCCTCCTCAGACAGACACAATTTTTTGGAAAATTAGTCTGTATTTAACTGAATCATCTAAGTATATCCGAGTCCCCAAAATAAGATACTTAACTGTGCATTACAAAATAAACAAATTACTAGCTCACTGAATGCAGCCCTTGTTTCATTGCCCTTGACATAGGCTTAGGAACTCAAAACTTTTGTATTGACTTAAGATAAATGCTGCAAGACCATTAAGCAATCCGTTGTTCTTACGGTACCAAATAATCTAGTCTTTTTATTTAAGTATGATAGTAAGTAATCCCAGAGCCAATGAAAGCATGGAACCGACTAGGTGCTACGTTCCACAAATACTATATTGCATAGAAGAGTTTAACTCCTTATCTGAAAAACAGTTGGCTGTGACCATATTAACAATTATATTATCAGTTTTACTTGGCAACATTTATGTGTCAAAATGTATCATGGGTTTCACAGCTTAGTTCCAGAAATAGGCTGTGATCTGGGTGACATCATACCCCTCCGTAAAACCCTTTTTTCTCTTTTCTTCCTTCCATAAACACTCGTACTCCCAGCCCTACGCTGAATCCACTCAGGCCATTAAGGCATAACGAGCTCTTCCCACTGTTCAGCTCTACAGCATGGCAGGAGGGTTGAAAAGTTTACCAAAACATCACGTTTTGGCGCTGGAGGACAGGAGTCGTTGTGGCTTTGCTATGGTAGAGCGGGAAAATGCAGAGGCCGTATTTAAACCATAACCATTGTGTAATGTAGAGGCACCGAGGGCTGTCAATGGCTGAATGAGGCTGTCGGTTCGCTGCATGATGTAAAAGGATAAGAATGTGTTATGACTGGGAGGTGTAACTCCCTTACTCAAACAACATCCCTGGATGAGCTGTGCACATAGCTTAGCCCGGGGCAGGCAGGAGATGGAGTGCGGTGAAAGATTATGAAAAGCCAGGAGCAGGCAGAACTGAAAGTCTCCTCTCAGAAGCCAAACTGGGATTTTTCAATAGCAAGCAACCAGATTCTTAAAAACGAAGCAGTAGAAAGTGGCGTTGTGAAACTGCATTGCAAAATTCAGTTAAGTGAAGTTGCAAATAGCTACGCAACTGTCTGTTGTGTTGGCGAAAGGAGTCTGAGTGCCCTTTTGATGATTCATGATCAAATATTACACTGCCTTTTCAATTTTTTTCACAAGTGTATATTAGGAAAAAAGATATTTATAATTATTTTAAAAGATGATATATATATTCAAGGAAGAAAGGATATAAGGCATTCTCCTCTCTGTATATTAAACCCTTCCTTCAAAAAAAAAAATGAATGGTGGAGTATAATTAAAAATATATAATAAATTGCCATGGCCAACTCCGTGTCTTCATGAACTAAGCCACAGACCCTAACATTTTCCTTTATTTTGAATGACCACTTTGCTGGATCTCAACATAACTGGGTTTTACCTTCAAAATCTAGAAAAACATCCTGGAAGTTATAAACTGAGGCAAACAAACAAACCAAAAAAAAAAAAAAAAAATCCACCCCTGAACTGAAAAGTTGTCTCAGGAATCACTTAGGAAAACTAAAACAACTAACCTAAATTCTGAAATTGAGTGTTTGGATCACATTAAATTCTGGGGCAGCATTACTCAAGTTTTAGCCATTCCAGCTTGGATTTAATTTACTTTGGAAAAGAGTTAAGCAGCAGTGAAGTTGAGGCACTTCTGTCAGAAGCTGAAGAGTAGCTTTGTAATGTTTATGAAGGTTTTTTAGGGTTTTTTGGAAGCACCTGTGAGCTTCTTCATGCAAACAGCTCTTCACTGGGCAAATAGCATCTGAATATTGGGATGTTCCTTTCAGTTCCAAGCAGAAGTTTGGAAGTGACAGGAAGCCCAAGATAAGGTATATTTAAGAATTTCTTGGGGTTTGGTTTTTTTTTCTTTTCCATTTCCTTTTTTTTTTTTTTTTCTCCGAAAGCCAGAGGCAAAATTTAAAAAAAAAAAAAGAGAGAGAGAGAGAGGAAAAATACAGTGGAATTGCAGAACAAACAAGATGGCAAAATAACAGAACTATTTTTTAATAAGCTGGGAATTTGCCTCAGTATGCAGTTCTTGGAGGAGAGGCAGCTTCTGCGAGCTGGCCAGACTCCCCGTTGCAGACATATGGACACCTGGAAGAAAAAACAAAAGTTTTATTCTTGTATAATCCTAAGGTTACCTTTTTGTGAAAAGCATAAGTACTCCTTATTAAGAAAAGCTTGAAGGATTGCAGAACCTGTAAACTGCAGCTTATACTGGTTAAATGACAAAGAGGTATAAAACTGGGATCTTTACTCTCCCTATGAATGCAAGATAACTCCATGAACACTGATGGAGCTATGAAGCTGGGAAGTTGTTTTTGAGAAAATAGTCCAGCTGGTGAAAATAAAATATACTGTGAAAAATGCAGTGGAGATGGGGAAGGAGAGGAGGGGGAAATGCTCTAAATAAAACCTATATTTGAACTGAACTCTTCTTGATTTTTAATGAGTTATGTTTCCTAAGGGAAGAGAGGAATAGAACTGTGGTGAGGGGGACAAATACTTGTTGAAGATTCAGAAGACATTTTCCAGGGTCCCAGCCTTAAGGCTGAATGGGAAAAGTTGGACTCACCTGAGGAAAAATACAAAATTAATTTAGGAAAACTACGAAATCTAAAAGAGAAGAGACATGCAAAGGTATGCTTCTCTCACTGAGGTTGAGATAGAGGAGGATTAGAAGGTAAACACTGTTCATGTATCAACTTCCTTTCAAACCAAAGCTAGGGAAAGCTTCTTAGCTCTGTGATGATTTTGCTGTCTTTCTAAACCTCCATTAGTTAGCTATTAATTCTCTATCACGATTACTTATTTTAATCTGCTAAATGGAGGCTACAACTAGGTGTGAGGCTGATGGGAGGGAGCTCTGGAGCACCACAGCATCTCCTGGAGAGCTGATACCAGAGCACGTTCCAGTAGCGCGATGTTGTGGGGATCCAGGAGAGGCTGGGCAAGGGGAAGAGGCAGCACATGATGCAGTTTGTCCTGGGCTCTTTTTTAGTATGAGGTGACCTGAATTATGCCTAAATGTTGGCAATTGGCCTCAGCTGCTTTACAGGGTTCTCTGGTAGCTCTGGGCACTCTTGCTGGGGACATCTGTGGTGAATAAGCAACAGCAAAAGAGCCAGCCTGCTTCATCAAATGTTCTCTGAGGTATGTGTGCTATTAAATGCATTTATTTTGATAGTCATCTTTTGTTGTTGGGATCCAATAGGACACTGCACAGAAATCTCTCTTTGTACAGGAGGTCTGGAAATGGACATTCAGTGCTGCCTGTGACTTTAACAGGAGCTGAATTTCTAGAAACAAGTGGGAGAGTGGGGAAATCTCAAGCTGCCTTAGTGCACCAAAAAGGAAGGAGGGTATTTCCTTCCCTTCCCTTGCAGAGATCTTCTTTAAAATGGAATAGTTCTATTTTGGGCAAAATATGTGCTAATGTGTATGGAAGTGCGTCACTCAACTAGATTTCATTCACCACTCGTGACATTCATTTTTTGAGGGAAATGTGTTTTGCCATCAGGGCTTATAGCAGCAGTGTTACCAGTACTCGTTTTCATACTCCATGAGCTGCAACTACATCAACTTAAACAGCAAGGCAGCTATTACAAGGCAGTATGTGATTATCTAAAGGCCATAAAAAAACAGTCATACAGGCTGAAGGTGTTTTATTGGAGTGCTTTGGAGGCACTTTCTTGTTAGGGGTTCACACAGATGTGTTTGTACCTTTTAAAATTCATATTGGTTTACTAAACTTCTTAATGTGTGCTTGCCAGGAGGCATTAAAAATACTACGATCCCCCTCATGAGGCACTTGGATAGGTTGTGTGTATGTCTCAACGTAAATACGGTTCCTGAGGTGCAGTTTGTGTGCTCCCGCATCAGGATTTAGACTGCTTTGACCCTTTTATAAAGACCTGTAGAGCATGTTTCTAAAGTCACCACCAGCGCCTGTCACAATTTTGTCAGAGCATTGCTTAGCCTCTGGGATGACGCAGTCTCTGGTACTGGTAGGGATGGGGAATGCAACCACCTAAGAGGTGTCTGTAGGCATCGGGCTTTCTTTCTCACACATAGGCTGAGAACAGCATATAGAGTCTACCAGGAAAAGACATTTCTCTTTGCAGTTAGAAACAAATATTTTTATTATGTCTCTCAAGGAATTGGTGAAGGCAAAAATATTGAATATTCTACAACACTGAATAATTGGACTTTTGAAGGCATCTTCTTCCTAGTGATACACTGGGGACAGGCATTGTGGGAACTGGTAGGACTTCATCTCCATAAGTCTAGTATCTGCTTGGCCACAAGATAAGATAGAGCTGAACCTCTTCATACCCTGAGTATAATGAAAAAGAAGGAGATGGAGTAGAGTCAGATGTGTCCTCTCTCAGCAGGACCTGCCACGCTAAGGTAAAATTGATGTAAAACCCAGTCTTACTAAATAGCTAATTTAAATAGAAATACGGCAGTGGACATTTTGCAGAAGAGCAAAAAGGATGTTTCTGCCCACCTAGTCACCAGGGTTTGATTCACTCCATGTGGTAGGGTACCCCTGGCCCATAGATCATTCCCACATTTGATGGCTTCTTCATACCAGAAGTGGAGCTGGAGGGGACAGGTAGCAACAGTCATGATCTGTCATGAACATTGGATTTACACAGTCACATACATCCTGTCCCTGGATATCGCAAGTGAGCCTGTGTCAAGAAAATGCATTTGTTAAACATATCTGTTGACTTTTCTGAAAAAGTTGCACAGATGCTCACCTCTCCTTTCTAAAAAAAAGGATTGTGTTGCAGCCAACATTGCTATCAGAGCTCGGGAACAAATAAATGTGTGGCTCACCTCCAAGGGGTTTTTCCCCTTGTTTCCTCACAATTGACAAAGAAGCCAATGTTGTTTAAGAGTAAGGCAGAATGACAAATCCATGCATGTGCTCTACTTTGTAGCTGTCTGAGCCTGCTGCTGCAGAGTTTTCTTAAGAATGACAGCGTTATTATATATTTCCTGGCAGAGGCAATCTAAACTGATGCCCATTTTCTTCCTTCTGTCCTGGGAACTGCAAGGAAAAAAAGTTCAATTGTACCCCAGGTGGATTAAAACAGGAAATATAATCTAAAATGTTGGAAAAGATGGTTGACAAGCAAAAAAAAGAATAAAAATAATAATTCAAATCTTACGAGTGAACAGATTTCTGCTGTAGTTTCATAAGTGGATGTAAAACCGGAATAATCTCAGCAGAGCAATTGTGTTCTGTTATGTCAAATTGTATCCCAAATTATTTCAGTTCATTCAGTGACATTCCTTGGGATGTCTACCAACATGAAATAGTTGAGTTGGGATTGATTCTATAGGAGTTTGAAATATGTATCCAGCAGAGAAACGCTTAGCCAATTAGAAAAAACCACAGACAGGTGCCCATCAAACATTCACAGTATGGTCTTGATCTTTGTCAGAATTTTCCTAATAACAAATGACAAATTAACACAGTCCATCTCATCAGGGAACCTGCAGGGCTTGTATGCAAAGGAAACCAAGCTGCGGCAGGGAGGGATCCCACGCAGTTCATTGCAGCCAGGAAGAACTTCTCCTCTGCCTCGTTAGCTGCTCTCATGTGTCTGAAATTTCCCAATGCTAGGGAGTCATGCTTGAAAGTTAATCTGGAAGGGCTACAAGGAGTCTGCAGTGGAAGCTGCTACTGTGAAGTTACGATCTGATAAGAGGGAGAGACAAACCAGAGCTGGCTAACAGCTCTCTTCCTCCTCCTGGTTCTGCCACTTACCTCTGGCTGCCCTTCTCCCAGATTGTGTGTTAGGATGGAGAAATATGGATTTGTGATTGCACGAAAACTCCTCATAACCTCTGACACAATTGCTGGCTTCTCATATCTTAGAAGGCTACTTAAATTACAATAAAACATTCTGAAAGTCCCCCTCTCTTCCTCCTGTTTCCTATAATTAGAATTATGCTCTGCTCTGACTCTCATAATGACTGTGGGTTTATTAGCTACGCGCGTGTCAAGCAGTTCCTGCTGGAAGATCCATGGGTGATTGAGAAACAGCAGTACTGAGAGAGCTAGAGAAGAGTTTGCACCTAGAAGAAAGGTCTGATGGCATTGCCATTGAATTTTGATAGTGAAGACTGGAATATGTCCTTGGATGTTTCTGTGAAATGGAACCATCTGGACATGGTCCTGGGCAGCCTGCTTTAGGTGGCCCTACTTGAGCAGGGTAGTTGGACATGATGACCTCCAGAGGTCCCTTCCAACCTCAACCATTCTGTGATGCTGTGAACCCACTGATGAACTTCATTTTCTCTGCTCTATGCAATTTCTCCCTCTCTTAGTTACCCATTTTATGTCTTAGACAAAAAAAATAACTTCCTGCCCCACACATCTTCTGCTGAGACTTGCCTCACACACATCTTGTGTTGAGACAGACCAGTAAATCTGGTGTCGCTTTCCATTTGGCCCATAGAGTTTGTTGGGGTGGGGATGGCGGTTGAGGAGAGGTGGGGGACTGGGGACTGGAATATCTTTTATATTTTGCTTCCTGGAGTTAAATGTCTTATATCATTTTCTCTTGTTTTAAACTGGCAATTCTCCCATTGACACACTGGGTGGTAACATGGCCCCACTGAATTCAGACTCCCTCCTGGGCTCAGTGGAGCCAGAATTTCAGCCAACGTCTTCTGTCACATCATCCTAGCTCAGCTATAACATTTAGATATTTAAAAATGACATGTAGGTCCCCTGAAGCTCCTCTTCCCACTGAAATAACTGATTTTGGAAGATCTGGTCTTTGGCTCTTGGAAAATATTATTAACTGTATTCAGAGGGATGTATATTCTAATGACTGAAGATTTCTCTAGATGATCTGGTCTGATCTACTGTATGACTCATTCAGTGTCATTTCAACTACGGAGTTCTCTAGCTCCTTGATTAAAAAGTGTCTTATCTGTAGGCATCTAGTCACCATCTGAAGACTTCAGGAAACAGACAGATAAAAGCCACTCCTCCATCCCTTTGCTGTAATTTTCCTCTTAAACTTAATTTTGTTCCATCCTCTTTCCAACCTGTCAGTACATACAGTAATGAGAGAATATGAATAAGATTAGGAATTTAGAATCAAAATTAATGATATCCCTCAAAATTAGGGACATGTGAAACTTACCAGTATATATTAGAATGTTTTTAATTTGGCGAGAGAATTTCAGTAGGGTCACTTGGGAAAATAAACAAATGTGTTTGTTTTCACATTGCTGAGATTTTGACTGTGTTTTTCAGTTATCAAAACATGTCAACCTTCTTAGAGCCTAATGAGAATTCCACCCAATAAAACCAAATTATGTTTTTAATCAGTAGAAATGGTTGAAAATTCTGAATTTTGAGTGCTTGATGAAAGTGTGTTGATCACTTCATTTTTCAAAAGGGAAAGAACAGATTCTGATGTAAATATTGTCAAAGGCTCTTTTCCATGGCATTTTTCTATGTAATTAACAACATGTTTGTAGATTTTGTTGATTTTTTTAGGTACAGAGGTCTTCACAAAAGTTGTGGCCCTTCCTGAAGTAGCATATAGTTTATATACATATAATACTCAGAGAATGAAAACCATAAATCAAGCAGTCTAGTTTTTGACTGCAAAAAACAGATTATGTTTGCACCAATGCTTTGTCTTCACTAGAGGAAAAAAAGAAGCTAATTTATAAATCAAGCTAGTCATTGAATTAAGAAATCCATGGAGACAATAAAAAATTTTTACTTCAAAATAAGTTAGTCACAACTAGTACACCTAGCTAATCTCCAGTAGCAGTTGACTATTTTGGAGTAAAATCGTACAATTTTTTTTCCTCCCATTAAGATATATGCTAAGATCAGGAGGAAGATATGGAGAAAGGTCAGCAAGGATTAATCTTTAAAAGGGACAGATTGCTCATTAGTGAATGCAATAGACTTATTTATCACCACAGAAAGAATAAAATTTAGTGATTGTATCTATGAAGTATGAATGTTTTCCTTGTCAAATGTCATTCCCTTTAGAATTTGGCAATAGCAACTTAATGTAATTTTCTTTCATGTGAAATTCAGCTGGGCTGTGACTCTGTGTGCAATCTTTTTCTCATGGTGGTAGTATAATTTGACGTATCAGCTGTATATTTATAATGGAAATAAACTTCATTATGACTTCCCAAAGGGATCTGATCTAAATCTCATTGAAAGAAAAATGGAAAGACTCCCATTGACTTCTCTGATCTTTGGTCAGACTGTTGTAGCTGCAGAATTCTTTCACTTTCTCCCTTTAAGCTTTGCATCCGGAAACCACACGTCTTTCAAATCTGTGTATTCGAGTCATCTCTTGTTTTGTTCCCATTGTTTCACGACGTGTTAGGGGTGCACTTAAGATGTATAACTGAACAATGATCATCTTGTTTCAGTGTTATTATCTTGGCAGCAGAGTGCACAAGTATGACAACGTTAAAATCTCAAGTTTACATTAGGTTGCATGGAGCACATTTTGCAGGAAGGTAATTCTACTGACTTCTGTAGTATTGCAATCAGTTACAAGGGAGCAGAATTTGGCCTCATTTCTGCAAAATAACTGTGGCTTTCCTTAGTGGTCTGATCATGTCATAATTCACTTTAATGCTCACGTATACTAGCCCAAGGGCTTATATAATTATGACGCCTGTCTCATCATGAAAGAGGGATAAATCATACCTGAATACAAGAGAAGGAACTTGTTGTTTTGTTTAAATTTTAAACATTTTAAAATCATTATTAAATTAGCAAAGTATGTATGCCCTGCAGTAGAGGGCACAAGTCAAAGCTATCTGGATACTTCTTAGTCCTAGTGCTATGAATTCTGAAGAGCACAACCTCAGTAGAGGAAGCATTGATTAATAGGATTGTGATGAATTTACCTGAATGCCATGCAACGAGCAGAAAAAAAGAGAAACTCACTGGACATAGACTTCAATTCAAGTGAATTTTAGAATATTTCATAGATCAGTTGGTATTTTATTCTAAAAACCACAAGATATGATATCCATGAGGGACTCTAATTATGCAGACATCTGTAAGGACTGTATTTACAGAAAGGTTTTTGAATAACCCAGACAATCATTTCTAGTTAAGATAAAGTCCCAGAAGGTGGGTCTCCCCTGGCTGGGGAAGCAGAGATTTCCACATTAGCTGGGTCTGGAACACACAAGAAAGTAATGAAAAATCAGATATTCTATGAAAGCAAGTGTAAGGGAGATGAAAATATCTAGGGCCTGATTTAAACTCTAGGGAAGTGAGTAAAAAGAGTTGCTTTAACTTCCATAGCCTTATATCAAGGTCTTCTGAGGTATGCAAATGGAAGTATTAAAACCTTGGAGTGTGGTAGAACGAAGAAGATCCTGAAGACATTTACGGGATGATACAAGATTTCTTATTAAGGAAACATGCCATGCTGCTGGGAAAGCACCCAGAAGCACAGAGCAAGCTGTTTCCAATCATTCCACAGTTAGACTAAATTGCACCGTTCCCTCCCTACATCAATTACGGATACATTCAGACCTTCGCTGTTAGCAGGTGTATGTTTAACTTTGTGATTTTTTTATGATTCGTTGAATACTTATGCAGATAACTCTTATAAACACCATGAGTATTGGTTGTTGTAGGAACTGTAAGGAGTAGGAGTATGGGGCTGTAAAAGGCAGTTTCTTGACTTTTTTTTCCTTATATTTTATGTTAATGGTCTTAATTTCCTTTCTTCTACAGCCAAATCAGCAGCATTTATATTAAGATAGATGCTCTATGACTGCATTATTCAGTTGTATGTCATAACAGTATTATATATGTTCCACTCCTTGGGTCACTGTTACAGACAAGTAACTGTATAGTTATAACATTCCCCCTTTTCATAATGAACATGGGATAATTAGATCAGCTTTACCTCCTGTGAGGAAGAGGACAAGGGCTGAAGGTTAACATCCTGCCTTCTCTGTCTCAGACAAAACCAAGTTTTGAGCTGCCATATCTACTCACACAACTTCTGCTTTGGCACCAGCCACCACCAGCACTGTTTCAGATAATACTGAAGTCTACAGCTTTTCTTTTTCACTCACCGTGATGGTAGATGCCATGTGCAAAAGTCTTTAGGAGTTACGGATATTGTAAAAAAAACCAAATTCCTCCTCTGTTGCAAGACTTGTGCAAGCAAAAAGAGATAAAAGCTGAGGAGTCCACAAACTCTCCACTACTCACTGTGTTAATTCAGTTATTCATGTCAGCCAGGCTCTTGTATTTGTGTTTTCTCATGCCAGGGAAGACCTTTCCTTGTGACAACAGTGATGTGAGGAATTGGTCCTTCCTATCTGAGGTTCCTACCAATCTTCCCACACCCTGAAGCAATGCAGGAGGTAGCAGGGAGAGGGGAAGACAAGGGCAATTTACCCATCTCAGGAGTGTGCTGCCTATTTGTGTGTCAGAGAAAGTGTTTATTTACAATGCAGTTAGGTTTTGTTTGGTGCTAATTTAATTGTGAGGGTCCCTAATTAAGATAATGGAGCTGGTACAAAGTGGGGCTTAAAGCAGGTCCTGCAGCAGCAGGGAGAGGAAGGGGAGAGCTGAGCATTGTCAGCAGGCAATGCTCCAGGCTGCAGGGCAGAGGGATGCTCTCAGGCTATTTGGGTCAAACAAGTGTACGTGGGGAGAGGAGGGGCCATAGGGAGCCAGGCAGGAGGATTTGCTCACTGTTTAGCACCATGGTAAGGATGTTATACCCCCACCTTAGTCCCAGCTCAAACTTCAGGTCCAAAGCTGTCAGGTGGCTTTAGACACTCTGACCAAGGTTTTAGCTGGAATACTTGAGTTGATACTAATTGACCCATCCTGGATCCAAGACCTTTTTTATCTTTGTGGCAAAGCTAATCCTAAATCAATATAATGAGTCTGGCATTTACTTTTGCCACAGCCCAAAATGAAACCTCAGGTTTAGGTAAAGTCGTGCTCTTCTGTACACTCTGTTACAGTGTCCAGATAGGCTACAGCAATATTTCTGAACCCAACTTTCTGTAAGCCCTTGTGACCTGCTCAAATCCAAGTCAAAGTGACACCTCTAGCATCTGCTACAGTATTTTATAAGTAAAACTCAATAAAGTGAGTTTATATCAGTTATTCCCTATAGTTTTCCTCATGACATCTTGCATTTTTTTCTGAATGCTACTCCCCATCATACTCCAGTGGGAATGAAATGCAGCTCGATTCTGTCACCTGCCTTATCTTTATCTTTTTGTACCACTGTGGTCACCTGCCGTGGCTGACCAACCTTAATCCTTACCTTTTGGTACAAAGTTTGCTCTTTTGGAGTGAAATCTCTAGGGGTATCTTTAAGTCCAAGCTCATTAGGATTTGTAGGGAAGCAAAGAGGAGTTTCAGACTGAAAGCAATGGAGGCTCTGACCATAAACTTGTGAGGATGGCAGGGAGCAAATGGGGTGACTTGTCCCACTGATATGTTTCAACCAAGTTTGAAAAATCGTGGTTGGCAACTGTGGAAGATGTGAGTATCAAAGGGAAGCATGGGTTAAAGGCAGAAATCTGGTAAAAGAATGTATCCTTTGTGCAGGGAGGTTATGCGTTTAACAGATCTCTACTGAGTTGCTTAATAACATACCAGATGCCAGTGACTTTACAGAAAAATGGAATTACTTAGTATTTCAATATTAAAATGTTAGCAGGCATTCCTCCTGACTGACCATACATCGCTAGTGTATGAGACTTTACTCCTGCCACAATAGTTCAAGTTTTGTGTTCTCTCTTCTCAGCGTCTTTATTGTGGATCTGTGTAATCCTTCTGGCTCTGTTTGCCATGCAACAAGCAGACATTCATGTTCCATGAAATCACAAGCTGAGGACAGAGCCCTGCCATTTCACCACAATTATAAATAGGAAAGCTTTTAATGAACCCTCCCTTCTCGATCATCAAGTCTTATGTGCTACCAGGGGCTGTGAGTGAAGCTGAGGAGGACGAAAATTGTTTCCCCAGTGCTAATCACATTAAGAATTTCAAGACTGGATGCCAGGAGGGTGATGAATAAGAGCTAAACCACCTTGATGGATCTTGAAGATTCACTGGAATTTCCCTTGCCTTGAAAATGGAGCCCAGCCACGATAAGAAGTGCTGCAGCTTTCTTCACTGATGGACCTTGAAAGAGGTTCCTCCTTCAAGGTATATCAGACATGAGACTCCAAGGAGAAGGGGTGTACTGGGGCTTAGGGGCCAAAATTTTGATTTTATCTCTTGTCATTAGGACAACAAAACTGTAGTGGCTGCACCACTGATACAGCTCTGTGAGGCCATTTCAGAAGAAGACAGGACCTAAAGCCACCTGCTCCATCTCCTGCAATCCTCCCTCTAAAAGTCTCTGGATATAAATAGTTTGTGAAGCAGCTACCCCAAGTTCTCCATCAGCACCTGGCCTTTTTTGTCCTTAACCCAGCACTTTTAGGAGCCTTTATAAATCTTAAGGCAGGACTAAACATCTGCTATGACCTTATTGGGAAACTGAACTTTGGGGAAAGGTGGAATATGTTTGCAATTTTTAAAACTTCTTCTGTAAAGTTTTTGTATTCCTTCATGAACCACAGGGCATTAAAATTTAATTGATTATGTGCTTTCTTGATGCACTTAAGTGACTCAGAGAAATGGTCTGGGGAAATTAAATAAGCAAATTTTTTTTGTCCTTCTAAAGTCCACTTTGTTGATAAATTGACTTTTCTTGATTAATGTGATATTAATTTTCCAGCACGCTTTATGAGATGCTTCCACCAATTCTTTTAGTGCTTGCAAATATTTTGCAAACTGAGCAGCATTCCATGTGTGCAGTGACTGCTGGACCACCTGAGAGAAGAGGGTGGCTTCAGAGCTAAACTCACTGGAAAGGGACCAAGAAGTTCAAAACCTGGAGGGATTTCATGCATGAGCCTGTACAAACCACTTAGTCCCTTTTCACTTCAGTCTACAACTACGATGAACCCCAAAAATACTAAAGGTGTTCTCTGACCAGTCTGTAACTTCTTCACAGCCGCCTCTCCAGGAGACTTCGAGCCCCATCTAGGGACATATGCTGAATCCAGGGCATAAATCCAGACTCAACACCACTCACCTCCCAATCCCTGCCAGTCTTCAGGCATGACTGGGATTTATCCACAAGAGCTGACCCTGAATCCTCTAGCAAGTCCAGCAGCAGCAAAGCTCTGTTCTCTGCTCTCAGGTAGAGAGAGACCCTTTTACCCCCTCACTCAGGTCCTTCCTCAGGACTTCACTGAAAGAAATTCTCCTTCAGTTACTGTTAGAACTGCACAGGATGTCACGTGTATTACGTTTTTTATTTTGCAACTTGCAGACAACTTTGGCTTTCTGATTTAAAATGTGATCTAGGTGTAGGGCCAGTCTTATTCTTGCATAGTTTTACCACCAGGTTATGAAAACTACTAATTGAATAGAAATAGTGTTGAACAAAAAATGAAGACTCATCTAAACCCACGTCAGCACAACCTTTTAAAGAGTGCCTAAGTAAACACAGCTGTTTTTATGTGCAATAAATTGGTACATTTACTAAAAGGAAAATTACACAAAATACGCATGCACTTCAAAACAACTGACCTTTGAGCACATCACCCTGTGGTCAAATACATGAAAGCAGGGAACGATGTATTATCTCCGCTGACTTGACTGATATGTTAATAGGTAGCTGGCAAACAAACTGGCACACTTTCACTGGTACTCCGAGCCCATCAGAGCTGGATGCTGTTCAGTAAACAGAGGTTTGTGGGAGCAGAAAGATTCCCAGATTTGTCTAGTTTTTTCCAAGTGCATTCATGTTTCTCTTGAAGTTCTGGAGTCCTCTTCCAACAAGTTTTCAGAAAGAAAACATGGAAACAATATTTTTTTGCAGATGAGAGGAAATCCAAACTAGACAGGTCCCATCCACTCTTCATGCTTTAACTGTTTTCTTACCTGATCGAGTAACTCCTTGCTTGTGTTGTATTTGTGCTGTAGGTGAACCCTCATTGCAAAGGAAAGAGCATGACTTCTGTGAGTCATCAGCTTAAGTATGTCTGTGGTGTAATACTTCCAAGTTGCTTTGGACCAAAGGTGTGAGGATCTAATTAGGTCTTAAATTTCAGTGACTGAGTCTACTGGCTGGATGAGCCATCTACTTGTCTCCTAAGCAATCAAAAGGAGTGGAACAATAGAAGTGGTGATTAGCTCTCCCCAGGAATGATGGCAGAGATATTATCTACCTAAGGGGATTAGCATTAATATCTTCATAGTATAAAGCTAAATAAGAAGAGGATGATACCACAAAACAAACAAACAAATAAATATATTTTCAAAGAGTCAGTGGACTGGAGTCGGAATCTCCCTGGCTGTCTGCACATTTGATCTTATATTGCCAAGTGGTTCGTGGTCCTGTGTAAAAGAAGGGTTTTTGTTAGCCGTTGTATCCTGTACATTCATTCTACCTCCTCCCCAGCTCCTCACCTCAGCTGACTTATGGCAAGCACCATCTACCCTACCTGGAAGAAAAATAAACAATTCTTGAGCCCTCATGGTAGAAAAGCAAGTCTAGCTGGTGCTCCAAAGCCCTGAACTGGAGAAATGGATTGATTTACAGTATGAGGAATCTCACAAGGAGTCTCTTACATCAGTAGGTTGCAGATTTAATTCTGTTGAAAATAACTTTCTCTTCCCCCAAGCATAAATTAATGAATCAGTAGTTTACTGAGTCAGTCGTATGCTAAATCTTTCAATAGAAGGGGAGAGGTGAAAAAGAAGAATGCTTCAGAGGAACACTAATGTGTTATCCTCTTTATTTGGTGCAATAATCATACTCATTAGGGTAACTTTTAATTAAACAATTTTCATCTAGATTGACTCACAAAATTGCAGTTATTAACAATAAGAAACCTAATGGCTCATATATGCTGTAATGGATTTTAATATCGGCCGTGCCGACTGCGAGAGCTTGCACCCCACAAGATTTTCAGAATGAGCACGTGGGTGTGTTGCACCCACTGGACTGACAGAAATGTCACTGTTGTCCACATTGTTTTTATTCCTTCTCTTTCTCCACAATAGCCTAACTCACTGTATACTTGCCTTCTTTGTCTAGCTTGACATTTGGACCCACACGACCAAATAGTGTCTGGTCTGAGCTAACCATGTAGGAGTCAGTTGTATGCTAAGGTTTTTTTTTCTTTCTTTCCTAAACAGGTCCACTTGATAACAGAGCAGTGAGGCAATTCTGAATGCCACAGGGGCACCCACTGTGGAAAAGAAGCCCCTCCCTGCATTTTTATGGTCTGTCCACACATGAAAAGGTGCCTTTACAAGTTGTCCTTCGTACTGTAAACATCAAACCTGTAATTAAATAGGAAAAACAAAGTTACCTACCAGTAAGCACTAAAAAGGCTCATGCTTCAATAGTGTTCTGTTTCTAGGGGCTCAGGTTAGCCTGAAAGGATAGAAATGGTGCAAAAAAAAAAGCAGATTGCAGCTATTTCTAGAAATTGTGGAAGTGAGTGGAGCACCTTGACGCCAGGAACTGGAATTTCCAGACACTGAAGTAGCACTAAAGTAGAATCTATCTGATGCCAAGGAGCTCACAATTATTAATTCAACCACAAGTAAGTGCATTTCAGGTGGTATTAAAAGGTTGGATTAAGACTACAATAGCAAGGACAGTCAGTTAAGGATAAAAGTCCAGACTGGTGACCCAAGCTCTGCCTGTCAGAATGGTTCATGGAGAAGAGTCACAGTGACATAAACAGAGATCAAAATGGTTTAGCTCCTGAAGGCCTTGTTTTTCCCCTGTTTTGCAAATGAAGACACTTAAAAATGTAAAGTTCTTGTGATTAGATTTAATTAGGCTTTTAATTACTTTTGCAATCTTCCTTAAAAAGAGCCCTGAAATAGGACAGTAACTATTACTTACATATAATAGACATTTTATAGTCTTCCTAATTACATATATTTCACCAATAGCTATTACATACAGTCAATTAAATGTGCAGTTAAAACACCTTAAATTGCATACCATGGACCATACTGAGTAAATAAATAATTAGGGAGTTATTAAAATGCAAATTCCTAACATAAAGGAGCAATTACAGAAGAAGAAAGTACTTTAGTTCATGACTTATTGACCATATCAGCTTTTCTGGTGTGTCCTTCTGCATTAATGTGAATGTTGCTGACACAATAGATGGCAACAAAAGGGTTTGTTTTGGTCAATGCCTAATTGCTTACAGCTTTTATATCCTGAGGTCTTGACTTGATGGATTGTAATGGGTCGGAAGGGAAAAGGAAGCTTTTTGCTCACCCAAAGATTTCATAACATTCTGGAAAATAAACTTTTTCTTTTTCTTTATATATTTTCACTGTAACTATCTTTGTCTTTACCTATCATTCAAAATCAGTCAATTTTTTTTTTTTTCGAATTTACCTAACAGAAAAGGAACCATTCTGTTTGCCAGACTGATGTAAGTGAAAACTGAGATCAAACGGAGCTTGGTTATCAGAAACTGGCATAGATCCCACCAGGGGTTGTGACCTTTCAAGCCACAGATGTGTCCTACCTGATGCATGAACTTCTGCTTTGGCTTCATGGAGCTGCCTTTCACCTCCAGCTCCAGATGTGCCTCCTGGCTTTTGAACACAAATAGCCAAGAGCCTATCCAAAGCCATCAGGGCTTATCTCTTACGGGCACACAAATTTTAATCTCTTCAAACAGAAGATATTGGATGTTCACAGTTGGAGGTGTCTTGAAAGTGCTGTTCAGGGAACTCGTTGCAGTGTTTTCTTTCAGAGCCACTCATGTCGTGTTTAAATCATGAAGAGAAATTACAGCTCAGGAGCTGTTTCCCTTGGATCAGTGAAAAAGTTTAGTCTATACATAGTTTCTCTGTGTTAATAATCAAATACAGAAACAAGTCCCTAGCGCCACACAAAGCAGTGAAGGTGGTAGACCCCGAAAACAATTCAGTAAGCTAACAGAGGATCTGCCCACTGGTGGCTCTTAAACAGAAAGGCTCACGTGCTGTCTGCAGTTCAGAGGTCCCAAAGCTGTAGCTCAGCCAAAACCTGGAGGAGAGCTGACGAAAGATGATGCCCTGCTCTGTCCCTGCTACATACGTGCTTGCAGGACACAGCGGTGGGCAAGATGGTCCTTTCGGTCTGACCCATTGCAGGTCTTCTACCACGTGGGTCATGGCCATCCAAGGTTGGACCTGGCTCTAGACAGAGCTGCCCCACCAGGCAGTGCTCACACATCTCACACAGTTCTTGCTATGTGGAGTTAGCAGCTGCTTTTCTATCATGGTCTATGAGATCTATGTTATTACTGAGACACAGCACTTTTTGTCTGTTTTCTTGTCCTTACAGAGACCATTCCAGTGAACTTGCTGCATAAATCAGCAAAACTGTTGCCCTTTAGAGTAAGTACAGTGGGGCTGTGGGTGTGCATTACTACGATATAGATGCTTTGCCATCAACTTCTTTTGTCTCTTTCCAAATGAAAACTAATATGTAATGTATTAAGGATCGTTTTCCATTGCAGTAAGGCGTGCTGTGTATGTTGAATGAATTTTATTCATATAAGGAACTGACTCAGATTTCTTAAACTGATAGTGTTTTCAGTATTACCCTAAAAGTCCTCTAGAAGAAGGTTTAAAATTAATTTGAGTCCTCCAGTTTCTTTCAAATACATTTTTTTCAAGATATAGGAGGAAATTACTATGCACTTCTGCTCTTAACAAATGATATTGGCATTATTCTATTGACATTGATTCCAGCTTTGTTGCAATAACTTTCTTCTGTGTTCTTTGCTATGACTTGGCTACATTTGCCTAGAAAATCAAAATTAGAGGAAGACTTACAGTTCAGAAAGTATACATCGCTATACTAATTACATATAAAAGTAATTTTCACAAAGCACATATTGCAAAATTCCTCCAGACAAAAAAAAAAAGAAAAAAGAAAAAAGAAAAAGTAGCGGTTGGAGTAAAACAGCTGGTTACCTTTCAGTTTTATTGGCATGTGCAATGTGATTGCATCAAGCCAGATCCTCAGCTAGTGAAAACTAGCAAAGCTGTATTGCCTCCACTATCCACTGCTTTGAACAGAAATAAATAAATCTTTGGCTATTTTATTGTTTGCGCAAGGCAAATAAAATTAGGGATATTTTTAAAAGATCGTTGCTCTAGGGAGGCCAAAAAAGGCACAAAATACTGCTTGAAAAGATTCCCATTTAGAGAAGTAATTCACTCTAGGATAAGCATCTCACCGAGTCCATTCGGCAGATGCACAGTGGAGTGGCTGAGTTAAAAATGTGAGGATAGGGGATGGAAACCCTGCAATGAGTAGGAGATGTCCACACACCTTTTGGACTGCAGAGTCTCTATAAAGCTTGAGAATGTTACCATAGTGTACTGATCATTTTTAAGCATTTATTTTCTAATTGATCATGGCTGTACAAGGCCTCATCTTTAGTCAGTGGAGCTTCCCCTAAGTAAAGCCAATGGTGCTCCTTAAAGCCCCTGCAAGGTTGGAGATACAGGCTTAAGCAAGGCAGGACAAAGAGAAAAAATAATGAAAAAGGCAAAAACATGACTTTGTATATGTACTGTTATGTCTCCAACAACTTCAACTTAATAAGTTCCAAGAGGAAATCCATCTAGTCATTGTAAAATTTTCCTATTTAGAAATAACGAATGATTCCTCACAAAACCATGAGAATTAATTTGGTATGCAGTGTAATCAGTTTCAGCAAATTAAGGAAATCATGTGTAGCATTCTTTTGTGAAAAAAATCCATATTTACCACTCTGCTTTTCCCTAGCTCTCCATTTTCAGCTCTATACTTTGAAAAACCACATGGGTCACGTCTAATTAAATGTGGACTCCTCTGATAAAGCTTCTTTGCCTTATTTTAGATGTCAGAAGCAGTAAGTAACTCTGATGTGATCAGTTCTTCCAGAGCCACAACAGACATAACACGTCCTATAAGGCACAGAGTGCTGGGACTATGGGAACACAAATTCAGCTCCCAGCTGAGCAACATGCACCCTGCATGGTTCTTGTCTGCCCGCTTGGGTTTTCCCCATCTATAAAATAACTGCCCCAACTCATGGCACTCTTGGCTGGCAAAAATCTGTTAATGAATGTAAGGTGCTTAGATGAGTATGTGGATACATAAGTGAAAGGATTAAAACTTGTTATTTCATTAGCGTCCCAGTCTTTAGCTGTCACTCCACACTAAGGAGAAGTTAGAAATACATAATGTACTCATGCCATGTTATCTTGCAAGCAAATGTTAAAAGAACCACAGTAACCAATTTAAAATATGTGTGAATACATAAAGTATGTTTACATTGGTAAACCCAGTCTGTTTGTTCTAGGAAACATTTTTAGCATATAATTTTATTTATAACTTCTGTGCAAGCATTCCAAACATAGGTGGTCTGTAAATTCCAGAAGACACGATTTGAAAGGGAATTCTTTAACTAAAAAATAAAAGTAATTATATCCTCTTGAGGTGTTAGATACTGCTCCAGCTGGTACCAAGTGTTAATCTTTGTAGAAGCAAACTCATTTTTGGTTTGACTCTAAGATAAAGCTCTATGATTTCATGGTGAAAACATTATCTATCCCTGCTCTTTCTACCTTCAATAAAGTTTTACAAGCAATAAAACAGCCTAGCGATCAGCTATCTTCCTGTTGGTGCCTTTGAATGTTTCCTTTTGATGCCTACCGCACAGAAACCTCCCCGGTGAATTATTGCAAGGAACACTTTAATACCACTTCTCACGTTAGGTAATGTAGTCTGAGCTGCAGAGTCCGAGGGGCAGACAGACACTGGGAATGGCATACTTGTTAAAGGCAAGAATATTCCCAGATAGGAGGAAATCTAGGTTAAATATGGATTAAAAGCAACTTTTGCTTTCTGAGTTCTGGATGTTTTCCCATTCTCTTCTCCTGACTTGTTCCCTTTGGAGGATGATAACGTGCTTTACCCCTGTGCCCAGATGCTGGTGCCTTCCCCAGGTGGCAGAGAGTGAGAGGAGGATCAGCTTCGCTCTGCGGTGGTTTGTAATAGGCTTCACTCTAAACATATAATGACACTGGAGATGGGGGAACTCCCACTTCCTACCCTAAATAACTCTCTTGGGGATGATCCAGTTTGTTCTCAGCCAAGCACCTTGTCCTTTCTAATGGGTATTGCTTTCCTACTAAAGTTGTAATGAGGAGAAACATTGCCAATTAGCTAATTGCACTTCTCACAGCTGCCACAGTGCAGATTGCCTTATATGTCATAAACTTCTCTACGCTTTACAAATGACTTATCTCGGAAGTAATTTTTATAAGCAATGCGTTCATTTATATTTTAATTCCAGGAAAGTTGTTGGCCTTCCTGTTCCAGCCCACTCAGAACAATGCACCCATCCAGATTTCCTCATGGGGTTTGTTAGCCCTACACTCATAGAGACGTGAACCTCAGCACCCTCCAGCTCAGGAAACCACAGCTGCTGTGCACACAGGAGAATATACCCAGGGACACATCTCCATCAAGCCATGCTGCTTCTAGTCCCTCTTGAGCATCCGCCTCTGCCAGTCGTCAGGAATAGGATATGGCTCTACATGGCCTGTGAGAGCTGCAACTACCCAAAAGGGCAATTCTTGGCTTATTCTGCTCTCGAGTTTTTAGCTGTAGTGCACCAAGCCGTGTTAGTCACTTCCTTCCCTTCCTCCTGGACTTTGTTACAGGAAAGGAGGAACAATATGCCCTTGTGCAATTCAACCCTAGCCCGGTAGGTGACATGGAGTAGTGGTGGCACGTGGCATTGGGACACTCACCCGAGCACGGCTGCTCAGAGATGGAGCAGAAGCAATGGTGAAAGAGCCAGATCTGGTGGGATTATGAAGATGATGTCATTCAGACTTTCTAAGATTAGCTTTAACTCATATCATCCTTATATCTTCTTGATCCAGTATAACAAAAGCTGTGGTTGCACTGCTGTAATGTTCACACTCTGGAGCTGCAGGGATGTGGCATATTTTTAAACTGACATCTGTCCTAATTCTGCTCATGTTTATTTACACCATTGTGCAGAAAGACTCTTCTCCAGAGAAATACTTCACTCCCATGACTCCCTGTGGGCATAAATCAGACCACTGCAGTTCTCACTGGCTTGAGCAGTGATCAAAGGAGAGGGATTAAACTAAACTGCCAACAAAAAAAAAGCTTTAATTCGGATAAAAAGGCCTAAGCTCTGTGCATAAGGTCCAACCTGTGCTGCAAAGGGTGTGAGCCTCCTAACAGCTAAGGTCTTTTTCCAAACTGGACCTGTGTTTATTCAAAAGATTTGAACTTCCACCAAGGCCAGGGCAAGCTGTAATGAGATCCAAACTTGGCATGTCTTTTTAGGGGATGGTTGTGTATGGGCTGGTGACATGGAGGTGCAGGGAACTAGGGAAATTAGGGCTTCCTTCTGGTAGATAATGTAGAACATCTCCTCTGTCTTGACCAATTCTGCTGTTTCCTCCAATGGAAAATATAGGCCCTCTTCTTTCTAGGCTACATAAAATCAGTAGCTACGAGGGCAGATCAAGAACCTCACATGAGGAATTATGGGCCATGAAATACGTATAAAACACATGCCAGATATTGTTCCACATCCTCACAAACCATTACAAGTCCATATGGTCTGACAACTGAAGGAGTTAAACTTCTTTAGTCCACCCAAGAATGAGCATAAATGGTCTTCTTTAACTAAATCGTCCACAGATATATTGTTTAATTCCAGGAAGAATTCCCATGTTTTCTGGAACTGTGCTGCCTAATCTTTTTTACCTTCTTTCACTGTGTCTTTTTAAATTGCATTTTAGTGGTACGGATATTTTTGTTACTTCGTGCAAGTTCAGCTCCTGCCAATGTTTTAGTGCAATTGCTAAGTCCTGCACATACTTAAAACGATAGGTTTGTGCCGTCTTTCATCTGAAGCCAAATGGGTTTTAATATAGTTATCTCTTTAAAAGCAGTGTTCCCTCTCCTCCTTCGCTGCTTCAACAAAATGGAGCAGACAGGAAATTATTCAATTTTCATTCACGAGCTGGTTTGTAGTAGCTGTTGCAGATGACCAGATCCAAAGCCCATTGAAACCCGTATTAAAAAAAAAAAACCTGATTGGCTTAAATGGGTCTTGGATCAAGCCCAAATAGCTTTCTGGACCTTTATCTAAGTTTTGGGTTTTTCAAAAATATTTATAAAGTAATACCACTCCTCTTCTGGCTGAAATGTGACCTTTCACATTTGCAGAGACTGTGTTCTGTACGTAGCTGGATAAAAAGTACTGGAGGCCGTACTGGAGGTTTCTAAAGGCAGAACAAAGGACCTTATTTTCAAACTTGCATGTTAACAGGTAGGATTTGGCATGTGCCATCTCAGAGGAGGATCAATCACTGCTGGAGCTCCCCACGTTGAGTGGGCAGCCTGGGTCAAACGGTGCTGCTACCTCTCCAGACCCACTCATTTGCCTCTTGTGCAAATATTTATCCTGGGCTAAGATGCTACAAAGGTCGTGTCTCAAACCATCGTTTCTGCAATGAGCACACAAAGGGGACACTGAGAATCAGTGCTGGTTCCTGTGCATTTCCATCCATTGTCTTACTCCAGTCAGAATGGAGGGAGGGAAGAGAAGGCACAAGTGACGGTGATGGGGGTGAGAAACTGTCCAGTTTACCAAAGGGAAACGCTGAGATAAGCTATTAACTTCTCGCATAAGCCAACAAATAACGGGGACCTTGTCTGAAGAGTTGTGTCAGTGCAGAGTCTCAGTTGCAAGCAGCTATCGCACCCCCAGAAGAAAGAGCTTAAGCAGGCAAAACCAAGAATACTCTCCCGTATTTGGGTTTTTTACTGAATTGGGAGATTTTAAATGTTGTCGCCAGGAAACAGAGGATGCCAATATCTGCTTGTAGAATGAAAAAGAAAGGATGTCAAATAAATGGCTTGCAGAATGGGAGGGAAGGGAAACATCCTTAAAACTATGGTGTAAGCCCTGCTGCTTGCAGTCCCTCACCCCATCAGAGCCCAGCCCCTGCTCCTTGCTCATCCACATCCAGTTTTCCAGGCCTGCAAAGGCTGGAGTTACTCACATTTTGATTTTCAATTCAGATGACAAATTTCACTTTATAGCCGGGGTGTATTACTAAATCACTTTGTGCCACATTCAGAGTGAGTTGGCCTTTTCAGCCGCCCTGCGCTCCAAGGAGAGAGCCATTTGTACGAAAGTCTGTGCAGTGTCTGTAGGCATTTAGTAGGGAGATTAATATTAAAATACTCAGCTACCCAATGAACTTATTAGGATAATGCAATGTCTTGAGTCTAGATGTTAGAGTTCACTTAAAGTTCACTGACTATTATGGGACTGATGGTATACAGAATAGCTTAATCTTACCGTGGGAAAACTAAAATCATGTAGGGGAAAATTAGGCAAGACATGGAGGATAAACTTCCATTCCTGTGAGAGATACCACAGGACATGCCAAAAAAGGCAGCAAAGGAACCACTTACTTCCAATGCAATGGGAAAGGCGACGCTGTTACCAACACATACAGTAGCCATTTGCAATCCCGGTCTGTTTTGGAGACATTGTGCAAAAGCAGGGAGGGGAAAAAAGGCTGCTTTATGTTTCTTTTTCGGGGGCACAATGCAGAGGGGAAACCAGAGATTCAAAAGACAGCTCTGTTTTGCAGGCTAAAGATTCCTGCTTCGTTTACTGACAAGACCTTTCTGTGCATAAGAGGAGACCTCCCACACCTTAAATTACTGCACTGAATGGATTTACATTCTGCTTTATCCTCTGCATTCCAGCTCCTGCCCTCAGCCATATGACTGTGTGCATGCCACTGTGCCGGCCACACGCCCTGGAGAGCTCAGGTCCTCCCCACCAATAAAGCCCAGAACCAAAGCCTCAGGAACAAAAAGAATCCTCATTTAAATATCTCCTTCCCAAGTGCCACTGCTTCCCCAACTGAAATTAAACTCGCAGAAGGAAACATTTGAGAGAAAGTTGGAGCTAATGAAAACTGCACAAGGTTCTTCGGCTTCGCTCGTCTGGAGAAGAAAAGTATAGCTGTAGGCAAGCAGGAGCTTGTTGAGCTTTGAGAAATGTTACCTGCTTGAAGGCAGGTAAAATCTGGCATAAACTGTTAATCCATCATTCAGGTTTTTACATGCCAAACTCCTGTAAATGTTTTTCTACCACATCCTGTCTCCTCCTTCCCCAGCTGAAAAATAATAATAATTTTGGAAGGGCATGAATTAGGCCTGTCATTATTTTTTTTTTCTTCTTTTTTTTCTTTTTTTCCTCCTTTTCTTTTTTTCTTATCCTCTAACTATATCATACAAACTCCTCATCTCTTGCAGGGCTTGATCCTGCACTCCCAGGCAGGTGACAAAATTCACCACAACTTCAATTTGAAGTGAGACTCTGAGTTTTCTTCCAAAAGAGAAAAAACAAGCTTTCCTCCTGCCCATCTTTCTGGCCACCATCAGGATGCTGCTTTGTTCAGCTACCAGTGACCTAGACGAGGCTTCCCAGCAAGAGATCCTGAACACGTTCACCCCAGGCAGAGGCAGGGGCAAAGGAAAAGGGGAAGAGAGGTTGATATTGATATGAAAAATGGGGCAAAGCCAAATTTGACTAACCTCAGCCTCAGCAATGAGAAGTGTTGACAAAACAGTCAGCCCGCTGCCAAGGCATTATTCTGGATGAGCAGTCCCTGACAGCGGGTTTCAGCGCTGCCAGCAGCGCGATGGATCTCTTGCTGTGCCGACACTCATCTGGGCGGCACTGATGCTGTGTCCTTTGGACCTTCCCATCTCCTGCGTGTGTGCAGACAAGCACGTCCAGCCTCCTCTGCATAAGAGGGAAGATCACCTTTTTTTTACTATGATAAGAGGAATTTTGTGAAGGATTTAGCAGCCTGTGCTTGCACGGAGACTAGTGGGGAGGGATCCACTGCTTATTGCTCTAAACCTATGCATTATTTCAGGGTCCAGTCTCACTTTCCATTGCCAGGCTGGATCACTATCTGATGGTTTCCACACTGAGACCAGCAACCCAGTGACTCTAGAGACATGCCCAGCTGGTCTCTCTGGCATTACCTCTGCAGCAGGGTCCACTCCCCTTTGCAGAAGTTGGGTCTTACAGCAGAGGTGCCACACCAAGCCTGGTGACAGCCCTCTCCTTCCCACACACCCTCAGCCGCCGGTTACCTTCCGCAGGTCTGGGGGATTGCAGACTCCCTGACTGACAGCTCACCTCTCCAGATGCAGGTAACAGCTGAAGCACATAACACCTGGACTTTTTAACACAATTCCGCTGCAAGCCAGACACTAAAAGAAATATGCAGATCTAATAAAACATCCGAGCTCCCCAGTGCACCTGCAAGCCCTGAGTTTCCTTATCACTTCTTACTTAGCATTCCCTGGTCAGAGTCCTCAAGGGTGCTTGCAGCCCCTCCACCTGCACAGGGCTCCCCAGTCAACCCAGCCCTCCCTGAGCCTCGGTTCTTTGTGCTCAAGGTCTTCTCTCCTCTGCAAGATAGCTGACAAGATTATGTTCCTTTCTGTTCTTATCCTAAGCAGCGTCACTAATGTTGGCTAATTCCCAGGCATGTGAGCTGATATTTAGTGCCACATTTGCCAGGCAGGCTGGTTTCACTGGGGGGACTCCTTGACCGGTAGCACTTCCAAGTGCTCACAGCATCACCCGTGTGTAAGGCTTTCTGCTAGTACAAGGAGATAAAGACTGCAGAGAAAGTCGAAGACTCCTACACAGAAAATACAGTTGGCAGAGTTCTATAAAATACACAACCTTTATTTAGATTCTTTGGCTTGTCAAACAGTGCTTCTTTT
Source organism: Pterocles gutturalis (assembly GCF_000699245.1). Classification (NCBI taxonomy): domain Eukaryota; kingdom Metazoa; phylum Chordata; class Aves; order Pterocliformes; family Pteroclidae; genus Pterocles; species Pterocles gutturalis. Next base: position 132,248 of record NW_010110164.1, on the reverse strand, counting down.
CCATTAATTTTATTTTCCCCAGAAGTAACAAAGTTATGTATAACACCTTTCACGAGGCATTGGATATTTACCATATCTATGAAAATATGAGTTGCCTCCCTAATTTTGTGTTTACAGTGTCACCTCTCTGTGGAATGCATAATCTCACAGAGGCATTGGTCTGTTGCAGAATATTTTTCTTTTAAGATTTGTACACACACAAGAGAGCATTGACACATTCTAACTTTAGGTCTAACTCAAGGCCAAGCTCCCTGTAATGTCAATGCAGCCCCCAGAGAGAAATTCAGGATACCTAAGCTAAAAGTCCTAAATTAAGCAGCGTGAATACTTCCCGAAGTGTCAAGGACTCCACACTCAGTGTAAGGAGACATCCCAGTATGAATGAACCAAGAGGAGTCATTGACCTTAAGAAGACCAGGATTTTCATTCACAAATTTAATGACCTTTTGTTAAAGTGAATTCTGGTTTTTTAAAGCCACTTATGAACTTCCTTCAGAGCTTTATGAAGCTGCATGGAATAATTAAGCAAACAAATCTAGTCCCATGCTAAGTTAATTACATGCCTTGTGGTTTCATATGTATTTTTCTCCCTTTCATAGCTACCTTTTAATATCTCCCCATATTTCTTTCTGACTTTTCTGTATTACTCTCTTTAGTCTTCAGGAAACCCATTATTACTCATGGGACCAAGAAATCAAACAAGTCTCACTGAGTGCAATTAATCTCTTCAGCTAGGAGGCTGGCTGTGAGATGGCTTTCACCTTTATATTTTTCAGTTGCTATGCATCAGCGCAGCTTCCCCCTAAACTCACGTGTCCATGTCCCTCTGGACCCTGCAATTTATATAGGACCTCATCTCAAGGGGAATTTCCAGTGCTCCTCGACAACCATTAATTGACCCCTTACATTTGACTATGTTGAGGAACGAGGGAAGGGAGGGCTTATTTCAGTATTTCAAGGATGTCCTTAACGAGGCAAATGATTTATCTTCAGGAAGGACAGATTAATGATAGTTCTATTAAATATGTGGATTTAAAATGTTAATGTTGGAGCAGAATTATAGCTAAGTGCATTTTTATTCAGCTTGGCAGAGTCATCACCCTGGGGACAGGGCTCTTGGTCTGAGCTCAGAAGACAAATTCTTGTGCCAAAAATGATCATGTGTCCTACAGAAACATTAGAAATAAGAGATTTAAATCCTCCAGACTGCTTGGAGGTATACCTTGACTTTTGTGAAATTCTGACAGCGTCTCATGGTATTCTTATCAGCAAGTTTGAGAAACAGATTGAAAATAAACTTATGCAAGATGGGAACACAAAGTGTGAAAATCCATTCTCAGGAAGACCTATCTACAGATTACTCTTAGAAGAGAAGTGTACAGGTTAGGATAGTCTAAAAGCTAGTCTGGTACCTTAAATAATAATTCGTACAATAGACTAGATAATGTGCGTATTAAATTTGGAGATGGCATCAAGCTAGAAGGTCTACAACATGCTGGAAATTCATAAAGCTCTTACAGATTGGGGGAATGGCCAAGAAAGGATAAAGTCAATAAGAACAAACATAATTTCTGCAATTAGTTATAAATAATTGATTCCCCAAGTACAGGATGTGACTGACCATTGACATACCAGTTCTGCATGCAAGGACCTGAGGTTTACAGCGGATCACAAGTTAACCATGGATCAGGAATGTCCATGGTGTTACAACAAATGCACAAATGCACTCATGAGATGTAATACCCAGGAGTCTTGTCTCTAACATGAATGCACACAAAATAATTTCTATCCACATCATGCTGGGAAGGCTTCAGCTGGGAGACTTTGTCCTGTTTTAGCACTACAGTTTAATAAAGATGTGCACCACTGGACAGAGTCCAGAGGACAGCAGGGTTGACCTTGGAAAAAAAGACCACTGAAGTTCAAGGATTGTTTAGTCTAGAGAAGGAGACAGAAAGTCTTCTAGCATGTGAGAGCCATAGGGAGGGGAGACACAAATTCTTGTCCTTTTCCATTACAGATGGGACAAGCAGAAACATTGATGAGTTACAGCAAGGGACATCCTGCTTAGGTGTTAGGAAAACTTCCCAGTGGTAAGGATAACTGTCACTGGAAGAGATTGCCTAGGGAAGCTGTTAGGTTCCCATTGGAGGTTTTTAAACTGCTAGCAGAGCACAGAGGATGAGTTTGGGGGGCAGAGGAATGGATTAGATGACCCCTCAAGGTCCCTTCCAGTCTCTTTTCTGTGCATCTATGTAAGACAAGAACCAAAGGAGCACGGGAAAATATCCTGTAGCAAAATACTATAGATCCAGTTCCACTAGCACTAGTTAGAGAATTATTCAAAAGAAGTTGACCTGGGAGACATTTATAGGCAGAACCAGCCAGGAAAACTGGTCAGACAAACAGTGAATTTAAAGGTTTACAAGCTGCTATGGCTGACCATGAGTAGCTGAGTTCTGAAGATGCAACCTTATCTACATTTCTCTTGTAAGATATTTAGCTGCATAAAAATTGAATAAAACGTGAGGTTTTTTTGACTGCACAGTCTGATGTTCATCTTGCCCTATGGGAAGGATAGGCTTGCAGCCCTTTCTGAGTGGAGCTCATGCTAATTAAATTGTCATGAAGATAAATATTAAAGTAACAACTCAAAGGAAAAAGTTAAGCTAGGTTGTTTATAGACGGCAGCACACTGACTAATCATTATTTGTAACGTTGCCACCACTCCTATTGGGCTAAACACCTCTGGAAAGCTCTTATTCATGCAAACTCATGCAGTTTACAGAACTTTCTTGTTTTAATGAGACATACATTCTGATAACCATAAAGTATATTTTTTTTAGAATATAAGAGAATATAATACCATTACAGAGGTATTCTGAAACTAAATAAAAAAAGGAGAATAAGCAAAAAACATCATGCTTCAGAATTACCCACTGCAAAGATGATGCTCATTATGTAATTGAAGAGCTTGCTGCATTTCAGGCATTTAATTTTTATTTTGGTTTCTTTCTGCAGCAAATATTTATAGCCCTCTCTTTCACTCGCAAGAACATCCAGTGATATTTTAAAAGGATTTAAATAAGCAGTGTGTCCATGTTAATATCCACTTTACAATCAGTTTGACTCAGTTTTCTGGAAGTTATTTTTCTCAGTAATGGCAAATGAAAACTTCTGCCAGACTGAGATGGGATATGTCGGATGGGGGTAAACAGAGCATCACTTTGACAAGCCAAATGCACTTATCTGTATTGTAATAAATTTTTATTTCAAGTTATAGCGATACACAAGCAAGGAGGAATTTTTTCAAATCCATTTTTCATTTCTTAACTGTGGACCTACAGTCATGTTTTAATGCTGTTCTTCCCTATTCTGCCATCGAATGCTCCATGTAGAAAATAAGCATGCCCTTTGTTCATTCGAGGTGTTAGTTGTCTGAAAATGCACCAGACATCACCAGAAAATTAGAGAAATGCAACCGGGGGTGAGCAGAGGGGATCTCTGAAATTGGAACCTCGTTTTTTTAATGCACTAGAGGAGCACCTGCCAATCCACACTGGGTTGTTTTTTTTACTCTTCTGGAAATCAGGCCTCTGGAGAGCATTCAGGGTGCTCCAGATTACTCAGTGTTTTTGAGAGCACAGGTCCAGGTGACTGGCCAGGGTCATGGGCAGAGTAGGAGGTGAAAAACAGCCCTCTGTGCCCATCGCCCTCATCAATCACTGCCCGATGGAAAGCACTACAGAGATGGTAATGCAACTGCTGTCTGAAGCTCACTCATTCACTTATACCCTTGGAGTACTGGATGTGCTAACCCAGACCTTTCCACAACCCATTTACATCCCTGCACTGGGCCAAGGGTCCATTTCAGGGATGTGCGTCATAAGTGGTGGTGATAAATCACATTTCGTTTCAGTATCAGGTATTGTACAAAAGGCAAGTTAAATAGCATCAAGCTATTATAAGTGCAATAGGAAGGTTGTTCTGTTTTGGAAATATGGTAAAACATTTGCAGCATTTTAGGGAGTGCTCATTCCTCTGAGTTTTACCACACAGAACTGGATAAATAATTTAAACAAACATTTTGAGCAGTTTTGCAAAATGCACTTCATGAATTATTCAATGAGCTCTATTTGATCATCCTCAGACACAATACTGCTGTCAACAGCAATGCAGAACTTTCTAAGTAGGTCTTAAATATTCATTTTTTCCCCATTTGAGAAATAATGTGTACTCTGTCCTATCACCCGTGTTAGCGTGTCTTAGAGAGAAATAGTTTCACAAGTTGTCATCTCTCCCTGTATTTGTGTTAAACTTTAAATTTAAGATTAGATTATCTCTTACATATATTTTTTTAAAGATAAGTGTAGGAAAATGTTTGCCGTGCCAGTTAAAACCATGTCTACAATGTAAAAGTGAGTGCATCTCTGGATTCGAATAGTTACATAAAAACACAAGAGAAACAATGGAGAAGGAATGGCATTCCCGGAATGCAGTCCAGATGTATATGGGCTGGGTAAGGCCAGATAAAGTTTTAGAATAAACTCTGCAATAATAATCACTTAAGACAAAAGGTCTCCAAAGCTCTAATTGCTGATGTAATCCTCGGGTCTTAAGCCCAGATGTCTGAAATTTAGATCAAAAAATGAGTGGTATGTGATTTTTCTGACAGGTAGTGAAAAAAATTGTGCTTATGGAAAGGGGACGCATGAAAATGAATATTCCCCAAATTTCGCATTAGGGGTGAGAAGTTGCTAGAAAGGAAGCAAAGTTCCCACTGGGCTCCGTGGGGACCAGGATTGCTCCAGATTTGCATGTAATATCCGTCTGATGAAGGCAGATTGATGCAGGATCCAGAAGCAATAAGAGATGAGAATAAAGGCACAAAGTGAAGCAAAGCTAGGGCACTGGACTTTGCTATTCACTACAATGCCTTTTTCTTTACCTATGTGATAAAGCTCACAACCAAAGCATTTTTTCCCTCGCAACCCATTGCTTGTAGGGGGACTGCAGAAAGAGGGAAGATAATCGGTGGGAAAATTCTTGGTGTGCCAGCTCTGATTCTCAGGTTCTTGGGCTGTTTTCATACTGGATCTGGTTTTTGCTGACTCTGCAGCAGCCCAACAGCTCCACTGGGGTGGATCAACTTGAAAAACCAAAGAACCACCATTGACAGAAGCAGTGGCAGGTACTAACGCAAGGCTTTCGCGTCGAAAGCCAGAATGTGCACCTCCCCAGCCAACAGCCCTGGGGCCATTGCCATTTGTGTGCCATTACCCTGAAGGGTCTCCAGTTCTGTTGCAATAAAATAATGCTATTCTACAACATTGTGAATTCAGGTAAAATCAGACCTCTTGTACAACCTCTTAACAACTCCAGAAACAACTGACATTCATTTAATATCATACCACTGGCCCTGACTGCACCATAGCCCATTGTCAGTATTTCCTCCTCCCACAACGTCCCACTGCATATCAGATGGAGAGATCTGCTGGATATTTGGCTCCTACCTGCTGCTCGAAAGCCAGAAAGGAACTAGAGCAGGCAACAGAAATCTGACTCAGAGTTGTGTAAGGAGAACACTTCCTTACAGGATCATTAACACTCACTATAGCCTCTGAGAGATACTAGAGTAATTGGAGTTCTTGGGAGAAAAAAACTGAATATTGTATATATATATACAGAAAAACGAATTTCTACATCAAACAATGAGGATGTTAGATATGACAGAAAGGACAAACTCACTGATGTGAGGACCCATATGGACTTCTTCAACTCGTATTTTTCTAGCTTGAAACTTTCTGACACCTGTTAGCTTATCTTCCCTAAGAAATATCTCTTCTTCTGCATACAACCAAGTTAAACAAGAAGAAAAACATTGCAGCTTTTACCAAAAACTCTCAAGCCCTTATGTGATGTGTTTTTCTTTTAAGAAGAGGTGAAACTTTAAAGCTTCTGAAAGGAAGTTTGTTTAACCTCAGCATCAGAAAGCTTTGTTTGCAAGTTAATGTACTGGTGTTATTTGAATTGCAAGAGCACTAGAGCTCCTACAGTCTAGTGACTTAAAAGAGACTGAGGATGCCAGACTCCTGAGAGCCTCTGTTCTCCATTTCAGCTGTTTTGTTTCAAAGTCATCCAAGACTGCTGTAGAGCCAGGAAAGGACCCCAGGTCTCCCACATCACCTTTGTCTCGCTACCAGATGAAACATTATGCCTGGTGTTGTAACACTCACTGGACTTCATGAATGCGTGAGTCTGCAGCAGGCAGAGAAACCGAAGATTTCCTCCCCGTGCAACACTGTCCATGTTTTTTCCTTGCTGAGTACACAGCTGCTCATTTTTTATTGTTGTATTTACCAGAATTTGGATTAATAGTATCCAGGCCATGCAAAGACCATCAGCTGCACAGATTGCTTGTGGTTTTGTTTTCTTTTTTTTAAATTGGTGTTTTCAGGCAGCAAGTGGACAAGACACAGGATTCATTTCCAGAGCATGTTAACCCTAGATTAAAATCCATGTGTCTGGAAGGCAAAGGCTAGAATGTTTTCCCAGAGCCATTAACAACCTTGCTATAAAACTCATAGGGGTGATTATTTACTAATTTTCAACCCAACCTTTTAGCAATGGAAAAAAAAAAAAAAATTGACTGGTGCAGATGTAGCACTGATATATTAGGGCTTCAACAGTTTGCTAGTTAATCCAGTGAGGCATTCCTTTTCCCTAGAAGTAATAACCTTTCTTGCTACTTTTACGCATTTCTCTTTACTGTATCAGTTCTTTATCCATACAGAAATGTGTCAGACAAGGCCTTGCTGTTGGGAGATGCTGGTTACATTGTGGAGCTACTGTGCTAATTGTGTTTCTGTGCACGAATGAGCATATGTAGAAGCTATACATTATACTAAATGTCCCCTTATTATTTTCATTGTAATGCTCTGCAGCAGCTCGATACCCTGTTCAAAGACAAAATGTATAACTTAACAATTTACTCCTAACAGGTATGCTTGACATCCCCCTCCACTTAACCCTGAATCACAGGAACCACAGTCTAAGGTAAGAGGGCAATTCAGTCCTGGTCCTCAACCAGCCTTAATAGCTCCTTTTTGCAGCGAGCGCTGCCAAATGTGGTCAGATGCATACCTGAGCGGCAGTTTAGAAGTGCAGTTGGCTGCCTGCAGAGCACTAAGTTGGGCTCACTGAACTTTTTTAATTTTTCAAATTCTGCAGAAAGAACTCAGGGGATTAAAAAAAAATAGAGGAGAGGGGAGAAAGTTAAAAGACGTCTGTGGAATAAACTTCAGGAGCACGTGGGTGAATCCTATTGAACAGGGTTGGTAGTGAGATGTTGACACACTCACACCCACGTACCTTGACGGAGGAAGAGCTCTGGGATTTGGCTCTGTTAGATTATATTTCCAGGAAAGACTTTAGAGCTAGCATTAAACTAGAAATGTCAGGAAATGGAGCATCTGGTACAGGACTAGGGAGTATTTTGAAGAAATAGAATGTCAAAATACATGTCTTTGTATCTCTGTCTTCCCTGAGCACTAACTACTGAAAAGCTCTGTCTCACCAGCTCACACAGCACAGTAAATTTATAAGTCCGCTGCTCTTGCTGTCTTTATACACTCTCAGTCCAACTCCAGCTGATTCTGGACTGAGATTAGATACAGCCCTGCTTTCCATCTGTGCTGATAAAATGAGAGAAAGTGAAATGATTTCTGCAAGTTTGTAAATCCTCTTCACTTGCTGTTTATCGAGAGCTGGCTGAGGGCAATGGCAGAGGCAAAATCCCCAAGGTCACTCCAGCACACACTGTGCCTCCTTCTCCTGAAGGACTTCTCTTGCTCTCTCCTCGGTTAGTTCATGTGGAAACAGAGAGAGAGGAAAAGAAAAAAAAAAAAAAAAAAAAAAAAAAAAAGAAGCATGTCAAATTGTTTTATGTTCCCTTCTGAAAAAACATGCATGTTCAAACAGGCTCTGCAAAGGTATTTGCCTTGCTCACGCTGAACAATGGGGAAGAAGCTCCTGTGTGTAAGGGGAAACATCACTCAGATTTGGATGGCAGGCTTCTCTTTTAAAGCAGGAGGAATTCAGGAGGGTTTAAGACCTGCAGAATTTTGTAGGGGATCATAGCTAATGATTACAAGCAAACTATATCTGCTAATGAGAACTCTTACATGAGACCTGGATCCACCAGAGCATATGTCCTGTTACACACCCGTAGGAAAGTACTTGTAACTTTTCTGCAAGGCAGATCACCTTCCAGGTATCCCATCCTCCATGGAAACTGGATAATCCAGGATACTGAGATGCAACTATGCAAACCTCTAATGAGACAGACTCCCAACAGACTCCCATCTATTTAAAAGTCTGTTTCACATTCCATTTGTTTTCAGTTCCTTGTGACAACAAACTTCCTTGTGAAGTCTATCTGGGTCAAGTTTTCAATCTGTTTTTATGAATAAAACTTACTTGGGGATGATGTCATGTGACGAATGTGAGCTTAAGTATCTGTCAATAAAAGACAATCCATTTTTCAGCATCAATATGGATTCAGCTTTGCTTGCAAGTTGCACTAAAAGCTCAATGATACTGTATCTCCAAGCTACCCGTACAGAAAAAAAGCAAGCTTGCAGAAACCTAGCACCAAAGATCTTCAGAGTTTCTGAATTCAGAGAGGTAAAGCCAGAGCTGGAGTTTTGTAATCTCTCAAGCCAATCAATACAAGAGACAAGCACAGAAGACATGCACAAATAAATGCAAAAAAAGAAATGGAGGTGCCCAGGTCATCAGCTTTGAAAACCAGGCTGTAAAATACAATGGATTTCGATTGCTTCCTTGGTCACATGTCTTCATTAAAGCAGCCTGCGGGGTCGGGAAAGTAGTCAATAAATAGGTGAGAAAATGTGAACTTCTTCTGTAACAGCCTGTAGGGTTTGCTGGCCACCAGCACTGATGCTGAGCAAGCAAAATGCTGCAGACAACATGTTTTGCTGTCTTGATCACCAGAGTCACTGTGGCAGCAGGAGCTTTCCTGGGCTGTCAGAGCTCTGCGGTGTTTGCTTGCTCGAGAGGAAGCATGCACATTTCCTAACCTGGCCCTTGAAGCAACCTCATACCTGTGGCTTGGCCAGCAGAAGAGGACCGTGATGGATATAGGCAGTATCTAGAGAAATCATCTCTGCTTGATGTTCTCGGCATGTTGACATAAAAGGTTTTAACAGGATAAGGACAATAATACGGATAATAAGACAGCTCCCCCTACGTGCTGTTGAAGACTATCCCGGAGAAATGTGAAGTGATCCATGTGCAGGCAGATAAATAGCAGCTGTAAACTCCGCAGACACCATCACAGATGGAGGTTAGCAACCTGTGGGTGTCTCTTTCAGTTCTGCAAGAAAAAGGAAAAAAAAACCCAAACCTGTAAATCGGAGGAATATCAGTGAAAGAGGAGAAAATAAACACCAAGGCTGGAAAGAGAATTATAAAAGTATGCTGCACACATTCACAGAAGTGAAGATTTCTCATCTGTTAAAGAACACAAAGTAAATGTTCACTTCAGAAAACCACATGTGAAATGCCAACAAAGGCTGGTATAACACCGTGTCCTTCCTTTATTTGCAGTAGCATAAAGCCCTTTTTATCAGACATTCTAATCTTGCTTAGCATTTAATAGGACAGTGTGCTGGGATATCCACTCTGCTATTTACTATTTAATTAATTTGACAGAAGTCCAAAAATACTGAAGGCAAAACAGTGTATCAATATTTACTGTACTGATTCACTGGAATTAAAATACTGTGAAAACATAACTGTGCACAGACACCATTTCTCTTGGCCAATAAAATATTTTGAGGGTTCATGTTCAAAACATAGGTTTGGAGTAAAATTATCACTGAAAGGTATTGATCAAGCTGTTATGTTCCTAGCTTTGTCTGATACCACAAAATATTTTGAACAACTTCATTAACTATGGGATGTTTATGATCAAGACAAGGTTAGAAAAACAAAGGCTGGCATTGATGACTAAATAAATATTGCCATTAACACACTGGAATCTCAAATTTCTATTGGCCAAAGCTGGACATTTCACTGGAAGTGTGAAGGGAAAGGTGGAAACGCAACACTGATTTTTAATACGACAGAAAGTTACCAAATTGTTTCTGCGCAATTCCTTCTCTTCTCTAAATGAGCAGAAAAAAAATAGACCTGCTGAGTGAAAGATCACATCAGGGTCTTGTAAAAGGCAAGTGATGCATCCAAATGGTAGGGGATTTGATCTGCAGGATGCAGAGAACGTGAAGGAACTGTGTTGACAATCTGCATGTTAAATGCTTTTGCTTAACAAGCCACTGAAAAAGTCCTCCTTTAATCCAGGTTTTTGTCAAGAGCACTTCAGTCTGGCTTTCATTCTCAAGCAAGTATTACTCATTAACTGCACAACCGGAGTTCTGTATTGGCAGCCTGTCCCTAAACTGAATTGGTTGAGCACCAAAAAAACCCCAAAACCCAAAAAACCAGATACAGGATAATAATAAAATAGAGTACAGTGCCATTAAAAGCATTGGGGTTGGGGGGGGGAGGGGAGGGTGTGGAGTGCTTTAGGGAAACTGTGAGATCCATGGAAAAAAGTTTGGAAAAGGTTGGGTTAGGGGTGACCCTTACAGAAAAGATTCTTGGAAGAATCCAGCAAGCAAGTCCTTGACTAAAGATTTTATGTACATAAACAGCCATGATCCTTCTCTAGTATGGTGTAAGTCCATCCAGTCCCCAACATACTAGTGAAAGCATAACAACTCTATCTGCACTCCACAGCGTTCCTCTGTCTCTTCCTTTTCCATGTGCTGACTGGTCTAAAGTGACATGTACAGTCCTCGCGCTTGAGCAGAGGAGCCTCTGACGTGAGAGGGAAGGTGTCTTTAACCAGGACAGCCAAAGCTCCAGGGCTCTTGCTAGGAAAAATGACTTAGCTCAAGATGGAGGAGGGTCACTGGTGAGTGATAGAAAAGTCCACAAGCTTGAGAAGCAAATGTGTGAAGGAAGGAGTTGACCAGTACACAGAGTATATAATTACTAATCCACCTCTCATGGTCAGGCAGATATCAGGACTACACATCAGACGTGTTCTATTTTAAAAGAAAAAAAAAAATAAGAGTTGTATTATCTCTGAAAAGGAGATACCAAGGTTTCTGATTGCCCACAGCAGGGGTGAGCCATTAGACACGGGTCCACACACCTGTGATGGCCTGGTTTTAACTGCCAGTCTCTGCCTTTGTGGCCAGTGCTCATCGATGTTTTGCTTGGCTCACGTCTGTGAACCTGGGCAGTTAGGCAGGATCTAAATCAGGTCAAGGGAACTGCAGTTCCCCACTGCCCTGGCTGGGAACCAGGATCTCCAGACAGGCAGCTGCAGAGAGCAGGGGAGAGCGCTTGTTTAGCACATTCCTGAAGGGCACTGACTATCTACAGCCATTTTCAAGTGGTTCTCCTCAAGCTGACCAGGAATGTGCTGATGGACCGTGCAGGTAGGGCCAACCTCGCTGAGAGGATGCAGGACCTTCTGCAGGGGATGGAACGTGGTGACCCTACAGTCCCTTGGAGAGCTGGAGTGAGAAACAGCTGCAATGGGAAACATTACAGACCCATGCTCCCCTGCAAATAATTTATTAGCTCCTCAATTAAGCACACTTAATTGCTTAGTCCCCTTCTACTTTGTGTCAGGAAGAAATCTTGTGCAATCACTTGAAATAAAAGGAGGTGGCAGGAAGAGAGGGATATTGGAGTGACATCAAGAAGCCAGCATTCACACCAGCTGGGGAGGTGGTGCTTTTAGTCTTGCAGAGATCCTGGCCTGAGCTGAAGCAGCATTTTACTCTTTTGCCGGATCACTGAGCCTGAGGGAGGAAATTGGTTGGTTGAGAAACTGGTTTTCACAGAAGAGCCAACATCCTCCAGGATGGAGCACTTAGAAAAACTTTGCATGAATTTGCAAGCAAATGTGAGGCTGGAACAAGTAAAGAGGGACAAAACTTGTCAGTTTGTCATTCATGCAATAATCCTGTCAAATGTGAAATTCACTGAATCGGTGAATTTTGGCTTTGTTTCTGGAAGGGAGGAAGGAACAGGGATGTTTACTTTGTTTCTGCTGCATTTGTATTTTTCCAAACTGAAGAAGCAACCCTGTTATTTATTATTTATTTTTCATCTTTAACAATATTTTCTGAATCCTATATGGCAATTTCAGGATCCCCTATGAGTGCCACACTGATGCACAACATCTAAACATCCCACCTGTGTGTTTGCTTCACTAATGGGGAGAATACATAAATTCAGTGCTCATTACATATTCAGAACAAACACCGATGCCAGCTTCAGTTCCTCATGAATTTAAAACCTGGCTGGAATACAATCAAATTATAAACCTATCTTTTGTGACATGGTCCACACTCTTTGCCATCAGTCTCCAACCTGTTGCAATCCTGGGTGTGCTACAAAAACCTTCATTCCAAAAAGTCCATTAGAGTCTCAAGATCTGGTGTTATGAAAGGATAAAGAGCTGCTCAAATTACCAAAAAAGCTCTAAAAAGACTAAGCCATCTTCTGATTCCTTGGGAAGGGAAAACTAAACTCACCTCAATTACATATACATATGTTACTACAAGAAACACTGAAATACTCATGACAGATTGGTCTAGGTGCCAGTCATCTTATAGCCCTACAAGGAAAATATAAATAGTTAAGAGCATAAGTTATTGCATTTATGGTGACAGAATGGGGACCCAAATCATGAACTGGAGCTCTACAGAGCATTAGAAATGGCACCTTGATTGTCACCCAACAAAGCATCTTTGTTTGAGGGTTAGTGATCTCACTGGCAGGGCTCAGAAATGAGTCCAAGTTTTCAGATTTAAAACTGACAGAGAAAAGCACATAGTTTCTGACCTGTGAAGTCAGACGGAGGAGCTGTTATCTGAAATAGTGCACAGCGTCTGAGTAATCTGCCAGACTTAACACATCCTGCCTCAGGAATCCAGGTGGGAAATTTTACTATAAGGAACAAAATGAAACACAAAAATACCTGCTAATAGTTCAACTAGTGCGTCATCAACACTCCACAAATAAAGCTGTTAAACTACACATATCTCCACCAGTGTAACTGCTATGCCAGCTGGAAAAAATCTGTCAGGATAGATTTAGGGAAATAGGACTTCCATCACCTGTCCTAACTAGTGTTAGTCAAAAGATGGAATAATTTTTCTTCATTAAACAACGCAATGAGCTACAATGGGTCATTGGCTGTCAGGATAGATTTAGGGAAATAGGACTTCCATCACCTGTCCTAACTAGTGTTAGTCAAAAGATGGAATAATTTTTCTTCGTTAAACAACGCAATGTGTCATTGGCTGTTGAGTTGTGGGAGTAATCCTGAGCTTCTGTTGGGTGTAATAAACTTACACGAAGAGCATCTTACACAGGAGGAGCAACTGACATCCAGGCACTGATCTGGAATAGATAAGCAAGCAATTCAGGGAGAAAAACACATTCCATCTCCCCTGGAGGACGTCATTCCAAGATCAGAAGGATCCAAGTTCTCTCCTCTTTAGACACTCTAAAGCTTTCCTGGCAGATTCTCCCTCCCGTCGGCTGTGCCAGGTTCAACCACTTATCACAAGCTGGAGGGGGATGTTTCCCCACATTTATATTTGGCACAAGAATTTTCAGCTCAAAATGATGGAGCTGTTGCAGAGGTAGTGCTTATGAGAGCAACATCCTCCCAGATGGCCTCAAAAGAGAGGGAGAGGATGAGCTTGTCTCCCTGATTCAGAATTGCCAAGTTGGCAGAGCTAAAGATCAAGTTTTGAAAAGAAAAGGTGACGTTGCACCATAAAGTGCCACCCTCCCCACAACAATAGACAGCCTTAATCCAGCACCACTCAGATCAACAGTAGTTTTTCCATTGACTTGAACAGCAGCAAGATCAGACTTCGATGACACCATCTAAAGCGAGGGAAGGTAATAGGAATCCTTCTGATCACTGGGATGGGCTTTACATCAGTCCCTAAATGACTAAGACATAGATCTACACCTGGAGAGAATAAATCTCAAAAGGACTAAAAACATAGTGTTGCTGGTAGACAATTTTGCATTAGTTTAATTTTCAGGTTTCCTAGGTGCATGAACAGTGATGTCTTCTGCAAAGATTTCGAAAGCAATCAACAGAGTCAAGTGAAGTTTTCTCTTGCACAGACGCCTCTTTGCAAAGGTTTGTAGATACCAAAGCCAGCTCAAAAATCTACCATCAGCCAGCAGCAGAACCTGAGACTAAACCACAGCAGGGTTTGCTGGTAGGACTGATATTAATGGCCTGCCACATGCCAGACAGAGAGAAGCTGAGCTCCACTCAGAGTGTTGACCATGGGAAACTGGCACATACCTTCTTTTGGGGGCAGTTGAAAAGGCTGGAGAATGAACAACGTGAGTGCCACTTCGTAGCCAACTGCAATTCGGACAAACAAGGTGCCTCTTCCTCCTGCATTGGCTCTTGTGAGAGGCCAATGCTGAGCAGCCCCTTGCTCTACGGTATTGCATAAATCTTTGCTGTTTAGTGACAAGGCTGTGGGAGTCTTTGAGAAAATTAAAAAAAAAACCATCCAGACAACGCCTCCTCCCTCTCTCCTTGCTTCCCTTCACCACTGAAAGCATGATCAACTGGTATTTCATAAGGGTTCCGCTTCCAGACAGTTAAAAATTAACAGCTGGAAATCAAATCCAGACAAATCAAACTAAAAAGTAAGACTAAGACTCCTCTTTTAACTGATGGTGGTTAACCATTGGAACATAGCTTGGGCTCAGTATGTGTCTGTAGATTGTAATACATGTTTCTCTGGCTACCTGCTATAAAATCTGGGTTGGGAAGGGTCTAAGAAAAAGTTGGGAAAAAAAAAAATTGTTGTTGATGGACCCAGCTTCACAGAAATGTGTTTTCAGAAGTGAAGCTGGTCTTCCAGCTGTGGCTGGATTTCAGCCTTCAGCTGTTTCACAAAGTCTTTGTGGCAAAATGTTTGATCCATGAAACTCAGCCTAATTTTCTCTTGGGCAAAGACATACTAAAATCACAGCCCATACCCTTGTGGCTGACATTTCATTTTGTAGAAGGGTATTTCAAACCACAAGGATGCCAATTTCACATTACTAGATTTATATGTGTTTCCCACTAACTGTCTCTGATGAAAGATCTATACCTTGATTTCATATTTTTTATTCTGGTAAATTTATTAGGATTATGATAGTAAATAGGGCATTTATTGAAATATCCTACATCAGACATAAAATACTTCAAAACTGAAGATGTCTGTTGTCAAAGGAAGATTTTTCTCCACTATACTTTGTATAGAGAAGTTAACTTCTTGTACTTGCATAGAAACCTCCCTACACTGAGGCAGATGCAACATGACTAATAGGATCATCATGACTAATAAATTTACCCCAGTTGCAGCACATCAGTCAAATCAAGTATTGCTTTTCACCAGACATGACACATCATGATGTGTAAGACTGGGAATTTTGAAAGATAGTGTTAGTGATAGACTGCACCCTGATGCAACATCTCAAAATGCAATTTTAACTATCTCTGGGATAACCATGTGGCATTTCTGCCAGGGAAGCCTTGGGCCAGGAGTGAGCACCAGATGTTCATAAGGATATCGATCTGCAGTGTCCCTGTCGTCCTCTTACACTGGGGATGTTTTCAGAAGGTCAGTCAGACAGGTTGGTTTCCAAGATTATTGGGATTAAGGTTTGAGATGGAATCATGCCTTAGGTAAAATGCTTACAGAAACCAAGCCTTTGAATAGCTTTTAACTAGGATTAAGAGGTGAATAAAACAGGAAAAAGCATAAGCAAGCACTCAGCAGGAGGGTCAGACAGTGTGGCTCTGGAGCAGGGGGTTCCTTGGTGGCTGTCCCAGGCCAGTGAGCACTGAGAACGGAGGATACCTGTCTAGTGTTGTGAGAGAGAGGTGCGTCTGACTGGAGTTTATAGCAATACTTCAACTGCTGCTATAGAAAGAGGGTTTGGAAGAAATAGGATTTTTTTAAAAAAAAACATGAATCTGTTTGTTATGACTCCGTCGTTATGAAAACAAGATTATAGCAATACTTCAACTGCTGCTATAGAAAGAGGGTTTGGAAGAAATAGGATTTTTTTAAAAAAAACACGAATCTGTTTGTTATGACTCCGTCGTTATTAAAACAAGAACTGTTAACTTTCTGACATAGCCACAACCACATTCTCCCACTTCTCTCACCCCCCACCCCAAGATCTGTCACTCCAGGTAGAGCGGTATCACCTTTCCTTTAACCCTCACAGCTCAAGCAGTGGGAATTATGGTTTCGTCTCTGTGTTTCAACACGCAGAGTCCTGCAAAGGAGCTGTAGAGTGAGGATCTGAAGGTTTATCACAAGACCATCGATGTCTCTTAGGCAGCTTAGAGACTCCAAAGTTTTATGTGAAAATCTCAGCTCTTTGGCATTTCTAGATACTAACCCCCAAATCGTAGCATTTTGACTGGCACTGGTAGGCAGTCACTGGTTTGCTTTTAATTACTACCTGGAGGTGTCCATGAAGATCACTCTAGCTTGTGGTATCCACAAAATGTGCAGAGTGAGAAATATGTAGGCTGAAGGGGACATTTTCTTCTGACCTTTGCAAATGTAAATGGTGATGTGGTGGTTGCGCTGATGATCAATTTGGTTTGGGGATACGTTCTTCATTATTTCTGCTGCTTAATGCCATAAGGCTAACTGGTGTAGAAGTTAATGGCAAAAAAAACTCTCCGAAGCCTCACTTAAGTATGACATAATGTGGACATCAATTAACTTAGAGCAAGAGTTTATGATTAACTATGAAAATCAGTGGCATTCAGTGGTGCATAACAGCAGACGGAAGACAGTCTTCCAGGCCATTATTTCACTACAAGGTCATAATCTCACAGCAATTTCTGAAGCGTTCTGATGGAGAAAATGTAAATTTTCAGTAGAGCTTTCATTTTGGGTGTCACTGCATTAATAATATCAGAAAAGGCCATCACCTTTTCACATAACCCTCTATAGATGTGACTCCGCCTTCTAAACTTTTCTTGAAGCAGCAGAAGAGACGTTACATACTATAGACTGCATCTGTTAGCTGGTATTACTACACAGTTGAGATGAATATGCACTCCATTCTGATATTTACCAAGAGGAGTAGAAAAATTATCTACTGATTTGTGTATTTATAAACCATCTCACCATCTTAGAAAGGCGGTCAGGGAGAAATCTTGATAGGAACAAGAGATTTATGGATAGCTATGTTTCACCCTGGATAAGAATTTGCAAGACGATGAGGTAGCAGAAAAGATGATTCTGTTGAGAGCTGTTTTCCTTCAGCAGAAACCTTGCAGGCATGAGGCAGAGAAAAACCAGGCTGTTTGTGTGTAGCTCGGCTCTAGCCTCACCTGGCCAAAAGGCCAGCCCACAACCGATAGAGGCTGGCAGACCTTCAGTGTCAGCCCAGCCTTCATTCTGGGTAACTAATGATGGGAAAGATAGTGACAACCTGGAGGCTGTTCAACTGAGATCAGCAAGAGTACTGCAAGGTGAGAGGAATTGAATTATAGGGAGAGATTGCAACAAAAATGAAATATTGCTCTAGGCCAGGTCTGTGCCTAGAGCAAAGCTTAACACATACAGAGTTGCACTGATTTATATTAGCAAAGGTTTTAGCTTCTAATATCCTTACTCACTTTGCACAGAACATTTTGATCCTTGGATGGTTATGTGAAAGTCAAAGGGAGTGTTTTGTCTCTTATTAGAACAGGATCTTAGCAGGTTATCAACACGAGGAAGTCAGTTTGGTTTTTGAAGTACAAAAACTGCAGGCAGTAGCAGAGATTTCTGCAGAAGTTAAGAGGAAAAAAAAAAACAATACAAAGTGTCAGTTAAAGTCTCAAAGACTGGGATTTGTTTAAGGCCTAAAACTGAGGAATGTTGTTTGTCTACCAAAAGGTTCACTGACCTGAGTGAGAGCTGGTTGTGCTAAAGGCGGAGCAAGGTCTCCCACTTAGACCCAATTTGTGTAATACAAGTGTCAACCCAGCAGCAGAAACATAGCTGAACGTCTTGACAATGACAAAAGCAAGAAAAGCCACATCAGAAGAGAAGAGAATACCAATGTGAGCGGGAAAATGAGGTCTGTACCCACACATACAGATATTCGTAGTCACCCCCTCCAACCCTTAGCAGATTGTTTGTTATGGAGCTAACAGGTCAATAATAGACTGTGTAAAACAATAGCTTATCTCTATAACCTCTGCAATCTCCTGCTGAGCTTCTGATCAAATGCTGCTCACACTTACAGTGCCTAAAAACCACTTCAGAACCCATTTCTAAAACTGCACAGAACGTTTTATAAACGGAAGTGTACCGTAACGTGCCATTGCAGAATGTGTCTCAGTTGCTCTGAAAAAATGTCTGCCACAAAGGAAACAAGTGCAGCTCAACATCTAAATAGCCCAGACAAGCAGTAACAGCCAGAAAAATGCATAAAATTCCACTTGCAGCAGCTGCCAAAAAAATAAAATAAATAAAAGCAGACTTACTTCACCCATTAAATCCATCAACCCCCAGGGAGATCCATTAACAAGCCTACTCTCAACACCCCAAGGGTCCCACTCCCCAGGATACTATGTGCTGTGGCCAGAATCACCCTACCCAATGAATGGTAACATGCAGAGATGTCTCCCCTTGCTCGTTCTGCAGGAATAAGTCTCTCCACAATTGCCTTTTTTTTTTTTTTTCTCCCTGTATTCTGGCCAAACGTCCTGTCCTGCATGGTGCATCTTTTCTGCACCCTTCATCAGAGGGGGAGATGGTCAGGGCTGTGCCACCCCTCCCTCTGCACTCACATCCAGA
The DNA here is from genome assembly GCF_000699245.1 of Pterocles gutturalis. Taxonomy (NCBI): domain Eukaryota; kingdom Metazoa; phylum Chordata; class Aves; order Pterocliformes; family Pteroclidae; genus Pterocles; species Pterocles gutturalis. Next base: position 113,292 of record NW_010110164.1, on the reverse strand, counting down.
CCTCGCGAGCTGGGAGCTTGTGCGCAAGGTGTCAGACCTGGCAGGGGGAGCAGTGCTGGCAGCTTGCTCTGCTCCACTTGGCTCGCAAGAAAGAAAATCTCCACTGGTTTGCCGCCCTTTTACAGGAATCCTACAGGTTACAGCCCCCTGGGAGACATGAACGTTAGAAGTACCTGTGAAATGAGTCCCATGCTGCCTGCTGGGACTGGCGTAGGACTTGCTGTGAACATAATTTTCCATAGTTCTGGGACATTTTGGGACAGGATAACCTGTAATGAGTTGATGCTGACACACAAGGTGCCAGACACTGCTGCACCCCAAGTCCCCATCCTTTGGTACTCTGAAGGACAGTGTCATGTGTGACCGCTCCAGCCCAAGGGAACACCACTGCCTCTTGAACTTCCTCAAGCCTATGTAGTAGTGTCCAGTTCATGGAGAATATCTTATCTTTGTGCCTATCGTCTTCTGTTGTCATCCAAAAATGTGCTGCGGAACACGGGGAAAATGGCTATGAGCCTGCCTCTTAGTGTTTTTCATTATGTTCGATGCAAGAATTGTTGATTCCTGGTTACTATCATATTTTCACTAGGTATCTAGAGATACATACATAAATCAAAGCAATGTTTCCCATGGTACAGGCAAATCAAACCAGCAATTATTTTCTCATTTCATTTTTAACCACCGAACTCCTGTCTTATCTCCAGATAATGATGAATATGGTTCTAACACCAGAGGTCCACACACTCCTGCGATACTCATTCAGCACAGAGCACAAATAAGTTACTTGTTAATATATGAACTGTCATGTAAGAAGCCACAATTATGCATGATTCACCCCTACAAGCTATGTAAATCTGTGGTGTGTGTGTATGATAACAAATGAGTGTTACTTGATGGGAAAACACAGGTGCCAAGAACTAGGACTCTGTACTGCAGATGTCAGATACGGCATCAGTGTTAACACCTCCACTAACCCCTACCTTCAGGTAGATGCATTTCCAAAGGCTTATCAAGCATCCTCTATCACTCCTGTCTGTCAGAGCGCTGGCAGTGAGCCAGACCAGATCCCGACCAAGCAGCATTGTTCAGTGGGAAGGTATGAGCGCAGAGAAAGCACATGCCTCCTTCCACACACCAAAGCGTATGTCGCATCCAGCCTCCCTGCTTTCAGTTTTATATGGTCAAAATTTGGACCCATGCCTGTTCTTGCCATAGCAGTTATCAAATTGCGGTGACGAACCATAAAGGAGTTGCACCGTTTACTCCTGGAGCAGCAGGCTGGTGAGTCCCACTGGAGACAACCATCGGCAGGGAAGGTTGGACACAGAGCACATACCAAGGCATCTCAACCAACATATTGCCTGATGGGGCTGTTTGTAAAGCTTTAGGTTGCTATTTCACCCATGGAGGGCGTCTGTATGGATGTCAGATAAAGGTACACTTTGGGGAATTTTTTTTTCTTGACAGTTTTGTCATCTTCTAAGCAAACATCAGGCCATTAACTCACTCTGTCCATAATCCCAAAAACTTTCATTTTAGTGCATTTAAGCATGACTGGACACTCTGCATGACACAAGGAAAGCAGGACTTCAGCACATGCAGACCTTTGTAAAGGTCCATCATTACAAACACAGAAAGCAGAAAAGTTTTCGGTTGCATATCCTCACCTCCCATTTCATCTCCCATCCTGACATACAACATAGTATGATTTTTATAAAACTAGGGAATTCATAAAATCTTCCAGCATACAAATAGGTCACTATACCTGTTAGCGTTTTCCTCTTGTCTTGTTCATCTTCAGCAGAAATTGGGACTAACCTTGGCCACTGATTCTGTCTTTGGCTAAGCAAACCGGGGGGCAGGGAGTTGTCTCCCCTCTCCATTTCCATTTCAAGCAGAAGTGCCAAGTGCCCAAGCACATTTTCAGCATCAGCCCTGCAGTCCTGGGAGAAGTTAGCAGGTTAATGCCTTGAGCAGCTTCCTTCCCACGTGTGCCCACCTGCTGTCTCATGATGCCAGGGAAAATCTGCATAGGTGAGTCTGAATTATGGACAGAGCAAGATTGCAAAATTAGACTCTTCATTCTAGACAATAAATATGAAAACCCACCAGTTTCAGGGCACATCCTGACCACTTCAAATAAAATTAACTGTTACAGTGGTGGAGAGTCTCATATCAGAACAATTTTAAACATTTTAGATATTTGATGAAGCAGCTATTAAAAAGAGTGTTTTGTACTATTCATTTTTGATTTATTGTTATAAATTATAGTGGAGACCACCCTGTACTCAAGAGTTTGTGAGCCCTGTGTGTAACACCTTGAAAATTAGCAAGTTGGTAAGTAACAGAAGCAGTTTCATTCTTTAGATAAAAATGTAGATGCTTGAAACACAAGCCAAAGCAGTCCAAGGGTCAGAGTAAAAAAAAAAAAAATGCTTTTGCTCACAGGTTTTGAATTCTTCTTCATGCCATTCTGTTAGTTATGGTATTGGATAACATCTTTGGTGTTTTCTTAGCCCCCAGTGGACGGTAACACACAAACCCAAGCTCCACACACAATTGGAATAATCTGTGCGTTTTGGAAACAAAGGGCTCCATTGAGTCAACGTTAACACATGTAGATAGGACCAGGCAGGGTGCCACTTTGGACAGGGGATACATTTTGATATGTGTCCTTGATTCTCACCCACACAAAGAAAAGGAGACCACTTCATTTTTCCTGCTCCTTGCTACAGCGCTCCATTCTGTAAAGGCTGAAAAAAATCACATATTTTTTTCATTTGAAAGGAATAGAGTGCTTCTAATTTGTACTCCCAGTAGGGGAAGAAACTGGTGGGCAGCATGAGCACAACACTGATTAGGCTGATGGTGCAAAGGTATAGCAAGAAACTGGATATAATTAGTCTGGACACATCATGTTGATCGTAAGGTGCTATTCACAGGGCTTCTTATCTTCTGAAAACTTATTGTCTGAAAATGGCTTAGAAGTTAGAGTGTGTCCAGATGATACCCTGATAGGTCAGGTATATCTCTCAGGTATTTCTACGTTGTCAATCACCATAATATGCAGACACCATAGCATGCCGTAACTCAGTTTGATCTTCTTTCTCTCTCTCCCTCTCACCCTGCATGACCAGGTGTGCAGGGTTGCTGAAGCAGGTTTCGCTCCAACTGTTCCTCATGCATTTCCTTGGCACTTGATTTACAGATGAAAGATGAATATGTGCGGCCACATTGACACAAAGGAAGAGCAGATCTTTTGCTTTCTTTCTGCTCTACGAGTTTTGCAGGGCAATCACTTGTCAGTCACACTCCATTCCTGTTCATGTCCCTGAAGTGCAGTTTTGATACAGGGAAACACAATGTACTCAGTTCTGTACCCTGGGGAATAGCATGTGCACCACGAAACTATCTTTTCATCTCTGTGTTCGTAGTGCCTCCTCCACTTCCAGTTTCAGAGCTGCTCACAAACTCTTTAAGGTGTTTCTCCCTGCAGTACATGCTTAGTAATAACTGCATCTTAGATTTACAGATTTGTAACTAAGACTCGAAAAATAAGTTTCAAAGACCTCTAGGTTTCTACAACACATTGTCTAGTTTACTTTTGGAAACACTGAAGACCTAGATCTGAAGAACCTGCCCAAGATCACACTAGGAGCCAGTGGTAGAGCAGAGACCTGAGCTGAAGCTTCTGAAAAATTTGGAGGAGAGGACTGTCGATCCTTCCGTAATGTGCATGAGGTGTCAAACCAAATAGGCTGAGGAACCCTGAATACTCTGAGCTGTAGAAACCAGAGCACTGAGGCCCCGGTAAACCCTTCCCAAAGCAGCTTCAGGGAGTCGCTCTGGTGTTAGCCCACATACGCTCTGCATTTGCTCTTCCACAGGGTGTCCCTTCAACAATGTCTGGCTGAAGGAGTTTTTTCGACTGGTTTGGGAACAATCATAACAGGACAGCTGTGTTTGGCGTGCAAATCCCACTCATGCCCATGGTCAATGTGCTTGGGGAAAGCCCTTGTTCTACAAGAAGCAAGTGGGAGTGAGGTGGCACTTACCTCCTGGAGAGAGAAAAAAATACTAGGAAGACCAAAGCAATGCACAACTATCATTGCAAAGACCTGGTTATGAACAACATCCAGGTCCTCCTAAAAGCAGCACCGCTCAAGCAGGGAAACCTGCTATCCATCCCCCAGAGAAGGCAGTAAGGGACACTTGTTTCAAAGCCTGTGGTCCACAGGGATTGTGAAGCCAGCAGCAGAGAACAGTACGGCATCAATTCCAAAAAAAGAAACAGCTGACGAAGACACAGCTAGCAATTAAGCCAAGTGGGCCAGACAAAAAGAGATCCGAAAGATGTCCAAGGTCCTGACCTCCTTTCTGAGCTGCTGAAGATGTTTTGTGTTTTTCATGGCAGGGTGGGAGCATGGTGGTAAACTCGTTGGGGTTATTGCCTCTTCCTTGCCTGTTTTTCCTCTCAAGCCTGGACGAATGTTTTTGTTTGGCGGGCTTGCTAACAAGCTGAGGTTTTCATCTTAGTAGGTCTGCTAATAGTACAGGACGTTCCCCTGGATTTGTGATTTCAATGCAGGGTTTTCTTTAGAGAGTGAGGAATTTTTTTATTAGAACCAGCCAGCCTACAGAACTCAACTGTACCTAAAAATAGAAGGGACTGTTTTTTTTTTTTTTTTTCAGATGTTAAAAATAGACATGTATAGAAATGGTTATGTATAGGCTGCTTTTTACAAGAAAGCAGAGGTGCTCTGAATGGAAACATTTGCTATCTGCCATCTAGCTGAGAAATGCAGTGTTTCACAGTGCCATGAGATGCTACTTGCACAGAACAAAGAATAAACCTTGGATGGTTTGAGAATGGAACTGGTACTATGCTGAAATACACACACATTTCCAGGGAAATAATGAGACATTTGGCCTTGTGAAGCATAAACACACACAGGTCTTCAAAGATGGGGAGGAGTAATGGGATGGATGAAGTGGGATGGTCCCATGTTGCTATTGAGCTCACCTAATCATCCTGCCGGTGGAACCTGCCTCGGCCCTTGCTCTGAGCACCGTGGAAAGTTGGATTCCTTCCAGTTTTTTTCTGAAAAAATTACCAAGCCCCCTTCCAAGCCCCCTTTTTTCCCTTGCAGAGTCCCTCAGTGTCCACCCACACCACTCAGACCAAACAATGAGCAGAAAACACAGGTCTTAGTGAGGAGAAATGCTCCCAGAGATGCTTTCAAAAGCAAACAAAATTCTCACCCATTTAGAATTTTTTTGCTGAACCCCATCTTTTTGGGTGCTGTGGCTGGCTGATGGATTTTGTTTGCTGTACTCTTCTTGCTCCATGCTCCTCACAGTTTGTGGTCATATTAATCTGCCGTATTAGAGCCGAGATGTTTAAAGCTGTTAAAGTGATTTGGATAAAAAGTTACCAATAACTGGAATTGGAATTTGGCACCTAGATCTGTTAAAAGGGGAAAAAAAAATCTAAGCCTAGAGGTCTACACGCCATTTGAAATCTGCTGTATTTGTAGTTCTGTTGAGTATTAATAGATTATTTCAAATGCAAAAAAACCTCCACCCTTTTTTTTAAAAGGATATTCGCACTAACTAACTACCCCATGAAGACACAAGGTAGATTTCACATGGCACAGCTCAGACAGTAAGAAATGCTGTAATATGTTACCCCAACTCATCTAAATGAGTAACTGGGTTGTTTTTTGGTTTTTGTGTTTTTTTCCCTGAGCATTATAAATGGCTCACCAAGTTCTTAAGATGCATTAGCCATCCAACCTACCACCACCACATAAATTCCACCCTGGAGAACCAGCTGTGTCTCGAAAATCTCAGGTCAAGCGTTCATGACATTTTATGAGATATCAGTACCATGTGTGTCAAATTCAGTCCTCGGTTACCTCCAGGTTAGAGACACTCGTATTTCCATCAAAAGATCTGATATTCCTTGTTCTAATGGCTGGGGCAGGTTAAGATTTTATTGCCCTATAGATGTCCTTTCAGCTACAGTTGTGTGAAGCAGCCACAGCTCAGTTCAATCCTCTCTAATACCAGGAAAAGAAAGTGGCCAACAGCCACTTAAGGTCAGTGGTCATGTGGAGCTCAGCATGCTGCTTGACCTCCTGGTCCATGAGGACTAAGATGCAGAATAAGAGCTCCCTTCTGAGAGAGCAGAAAAGGAGCTTTAAAAAACACCGTGGGATTTAGAAAGCAGGGAATGCCTTCTGTCTCACTGGATGCAGTTTCTCTTGCAGGGCTATTCCCTGTAGAGGTAAAATGGGGATAGATGCACAGACAAAAAAAAAAAAAATAAAAAAAAAAAGGACATGGATCAAAAATATACCCAACAAATGTAGCAGTTTTCTGTATGTTCATCAGTTATGCAGAGGAAAGATTTTGACTAGGACCTCTGAGATGTAAGTCAGCCCAGGTCTCAGGAGTTGGACCAAACAGCTGTGGAAGGATTTGCTCAAGCAAGAGGTCCCATCCTTTGGGTTCCTACTCCCTTAAATAATTGTAAGCTGTTTCTGTAGCCGTGCAAAAGTGCATATCTGGACAAGTGCTGGTGATGTCCATGCTACATGGAGCTAGGGTCTTCTTGCTATTTTGAAGTGAAATGATGATTGATGATTTCCAGAAAAAAATTAATTCATTACACTGTTTATGCATAGATGCACCATGTATTTATAGGCTCATACATATTCCAAAAGCAAAGCTGAGGTTATGTTTTGTTTTACATAGCTGTAGATAGATTTGGCAGTGAATCATTACATGAATGTTGTTCCTTTTGAAATGGCAGTGGTGCTCTGAAACAGAGTAAATAATAAACAATACTAAACAATTCACTTGTGAAGAAAAGCGTGTATTCCCATCATGGGCAATAGCTCCAAACTAAATACCTCCCTCTTAACTCTGAAACCAGAAGCCAAAGGGTTTTTCCTGGACTTCATGGCCACTGAATTAGCAGCAGCTCCTGAGCAGATAGATAATGAAGTGCTGTAAGAGGAGGCATGGGGAGATGGGAACTCTATGACTGAGTACTCTGATATAAAGTGTTTGTCCCTGAAAACTTAGAATCCAAAAGAGAAGCTTCCCCCTGTCCCCTAAACAGTGCCTTTGTGTCTACCACATGTATAATTGATTGCAAGCAAGCCATTCATGCCTAAATCAAAGCTGCTTCATCCACATGACCACATCAGAGGAGTTGCAGGCCATGGAAAGACCAGAGCTGATTTAGGCATCAATTATGGATGAGAAACTTCTTCAGTATAAATAAACTTGCTGGTTCACCACTGTACACAGAAACCTCTAAATAAAATAATTGATTATTCAGAGGCAGAATTCTTGCAGTTCATCTCAAGGACGTATTTTCTGTTTGAGTACATGCACGCACACATGCGACTATGCAGACACACTTGGTAAAACCCCCAAACCTCAACCAAACAGAAACCCCATGCCTTAATCTATTGATAGACTCCTCTTTCTTGAACACCTCTAATCCAAGAAAACAATTTCTCTGGGTAAGCCTCCTGCCATATTTGCAACCCTGGATTTCCAACCAAATCCAAGCATCACTTCAGGTGTTTTCATTTGGGGCAAAACTGGAGTTCTCTCTTGAGTGTAACTATTTGACTTATTTATTCAACTTCAGGGCACATCCACACCCAGAGAGACACATGCATGTGTGTTGTGTATAAATATATAGCTTTGAAGGTGACCTATTTTCCAGCTGCAAAATACTGTCGCTATCAGAGGTTTTTGCCAGCTAGGAAAGGATATGAACCAGAAAGGTGCAGAGCAAACTGCAGCGTCTGCATTATTTAGAGGCTCAGCATGCCAGGTTCACAGGTGTTCAAACTACCCAGGAACCATTTGGTCCACTGCTATGGAAAATATGATTTTAGAGACTGAAATCAGCCGGCAAGAAAAGGTGTTTAACCAACTAGCTACTGCAGGACAAAGCAAAAAAGTCAAGGCTTGCTTTATATTTCTTCTTATTGCTTCTGCTATTTCCCACTCCCCCGGCACCTGCAACACTGCCTGCCTGACATCCTTGGGAACTGCTGGCAGTGGAGGAATTTATTAACTAGAAAATTCCCAACGTATCTGTAGGAAATATTATACACAGTTGCAACATTTCAGACAGAGAAGAACTTGCAGAGGGGAAAGGGACTAGAAATCAGGTTCTGAGGCTGGACTGACTCTTTGAATGGAGAGACTGTGTGTATAACACAGCACAGGACATTTCATATGTGCAGCTTTACCAAGGCAGTCAGAGCCCAATAGCGCTGGGGAAGGAGGGCAGAAGAAAACGGGCAGGGGACCTTGTTCCTTTCCGATGTCCTGCCTGAAAACTGTTGATCAAAGTAGTGGAGTAGGAGAATCTACCCAAAGCATCATTTCTACCAGATTTCCATGCTGGTTTGAGTTTAGGGGGAAAGCAGAGTTCTTCTTCAGCAGAGACTGAAGCCCACAGAGAATTATCCTTCCACGGGATCATACCTGCAACGGGGTGGCTGGAGAACATGCAATTACCAAGCAGCATTTCTTCCCTAAATATATGGGACCTGTCTGATCTGCCTGGGAGACACCAGGACTATTCAAGCCCAGTGCATTCTCTCTTCCTTGCCACTTCCCAGCAGCTAAGAATAAAGCCACTAGCTCTCCTGAGCTAGAAGTCACAGCTACCATGCAAAACGCTGCTCAGCTACCTCTTTCTGCCCTTACAAGTCTATTGCTATCATGCAGAGAAAGAAATATTATTGTAAATATCTTTCTGAATATGCAAAGACATCTAACACCCCCCCCCTCCCTTTTCTCTTCGTTCCTTCCATTGAACTCACTGCTAAATATACACCCAGAAGTATAGGATGAAAGTGTATAAAATTGCCTCACTGACTCCAAACTCAAAATCCAGTTCCTGAAGAAATTTAGGACCTGACTGCAAAGGAAATGTAGGTATCTGAAGATGCAGTTAAGAGTATTCCCAAGTATTCGGACTTGATCAAGTCCTATAATCCATTGATTGGAATAGACTTCTTGCTCCTGAATCACCTTGGAGAATTGCAAGTCTGTTTCTGCATTACTTAGACATTGCAAAATATGGCCATATATTTTCTGCCCACATTTCCTACTTTGTAGAAACCAAATTATTTTCTTTTCTCTAAAAATATATTTATAAATACACATGCACACACTGTAGCTCTGCACTAATTGGTATTTGCAATGTAAGCACTGGCCTTTCCTTCCTTTTCGTCAATGAAAGTAAACATGATCAAAGCCTGCCAGTATTTAATGATGAAAATGTACCATGTCTCTGCAGTCTTAATGTCATTGGAATGAACTTGATGATAGGTTTACAACAAAAATAATTTTTAAAGGATTTCATAACAAACTCAGGAAAAAAAAGGGCATATTAAGCTTTTCTTTCCTTAGCATTTTTATTTTGTCTAAGGGAAAAAAAGAATAAACAAAAATGTTTTAAAATTATGGACAAAGGGGCAAAATAAATGCATAGAGATTTTATCCAGCACTTCTAAGGATCTTGGAAGTGCTACAACTACACTGTAGTTTCTTTGTTATGGCTCTGTATACATTTATACAAAAGAAAGATGAAAGGGGGAGAGAGTGGTTGATATGGGTTGTGAGAAGTTGGTGGAATTAGATGGCAAGGGGTCAGGTTACAGACAGTGTAAGCTAAAATGCATCAAAGGATATGAAGCAAAGGACTAGATCAAAGTCTAAGAAGCCAAGTACAAGAATAAAAGAGTGTTAATTGTAGGCAGCGAGAGAAAGGACTGGAATAGAAATGTGATAATGGTATGACCTCATGACTCAGTCTTCTTTTTTTTTTTTTTTTTTTTTCCAAGTCACCAGTTTCCTTGCACTAGACTAGATGCACAGGCTGGAGAGGGCAGGAGTGAGTGTGGCAGAAGGGAGCAGTGAGGGGGAGAAAGGAGAGGAATTCTGGCATTGATAACCTTCCTGGGCTTTAGGGAAAAGTTCACTTTGTTTTTTGCAATGTGTTTCATTCATAAGTTTTCCATAGGCTCACGGGGCTGTCCTCGTAGGCACTGGAGTGAAATGAGGGGGTATAAAGCTGAAGAGGGGTCCTGGGAGGCTGAAAAGCTGAAGGTCAGATCCTGCTCTCCTGCAGCCCACCAGAACATAGCAGACACTAGTGGGAGTGGGTCTATTTTAAAGTCAGAGTTGGGCCCTATTTTAGATAAATTATTAGGCACTGATGTCTCTCTGTTCTGTCAGAGAGACATCATGACTGGGAAAGCTGCTATCATCCAGAAAGTTCCTAAATTACACACGTCTTCAGCTGTAGATTTGTTCTGAGGAAGACATTTCCATTTGATATTCGCTTTGATAGGAACCAAATGCATTTTATTGCCAAGAAGAAACTTCTAATGAGGTCCCTCGGTCCTCACTGTTGCACAGCATGGACTGCAAGTCCCTGTCCACCCAAAGCAGTCTGGCAGACCAGGGGATTTCTTACCCTGGCTTGCCGGACTGATGGTACAGAGTCTTCTCAGCTCTCACCATGCCCCAGTAGGAATCATGGCATCACTCCAGCTGGCTGTATCAAGGCTAGGGATCCCTGAAAGGACACATTTCCCCATTCACACAGGCTTTAGCTTGAGACTGGGTAATGGCCATTATCATCTGCCACAATCAGCCCATACTAACATATTTCCTGGTGTCTTTGAAGTTGAAGACTAAGGCCAAGGCTGCACAGAGCAAAAGCTCCTCTTGTGAACTTGTCACTGCACTTTGCTCCATGCTTTACTCCATCTATGAGAGTGGGTAACAAAGGAGGACAGTCATCACAAGCAAGTCTCCTTCCACGGACCACAAGGCTGAGTTGGTGCCACAGGGTTGAATTGGTGCCAAGATCCTTCCCTGATCCAGGGGTTTTGGAAAAAAAACAGTTGATACCAGAGAATAGCAGCTTCTCTGCTGTCTCCTTCAGCAATGCAGACACCTTTTCCTGTTCTATCTGGAAGGCAAAGGAAACACCACTGTCTTGCCTCCCTCCAGCCCTTTTGCTTGCAGGCTGCCTTCCCTTCTCCAGCAAAGCCTCAAGACATCTGTCTTCCCTTAAGTGGGTGAGCAAATCAAAGTAAGCCGCTTACAGGTCTCTCAGAGCTCCATTTGTTGCTCGAGATGTGTGTACCGTTTATCTCTTCAGCTCCTTCCTTTCAATGCAGTCTACTCAGAGTCATTTGGCAAAGTATTCATTTATTTTCCTGATTTGGTGGTTGAGCTCAATCTCAGGACAATGTTATGGGACAGAGGAATCTGTCAGAGAGTCCTGGATTAGTGGATTTTGAAGAAGGAAAAAAATCTTCAGGAAATTCAGCGAACGTTAAAGTCTTTCCTTGCTGGGCTGCAGGTTCATGTTCAAGTCTTTCTTCCTTGAAAAAATAAGCTGTTAAGACATAAAAGAGGTAAAGAGGCAGACAGCTCCTTCTCTGCCTCACTTTAAGCCTGAGCAGACTCCTTATCCCAGCTTTGTGTAGCATTGCTTTCATGATGGGTGCCCAGGTAGCTATTGGGTTTTCATTGAAGTGTCTGTGTCTGTCTCGTAGGTATGCTTAATCAGAATTATTCTTGAATCTATTGAACCATCCTTTAGTTTATAGCTGAGGGAAACAACTTTGGAGACCTTCCAGACAAAGGTCTATACCTTCTCCATGTTTGAGTCAAAAATTTTTGGCTGCCCAGGGCTGTGTATTTGAGACAGTGAAGGCAGTTAGCATGTTAACTGACTTGAATCAGAAGGTGTTTGCTTTCCAAAGCAATTTTATTTCCCTGTGTATTTCACTTCTTGAATTTTCAGCTTACACAGAATACAAAACCTGCGTGACACACGTGTGAAATGTTGCTCTTGAGCTCAAATGCCAATCAATCTTTCCAGTGTTTAGAGATCCTGATGCATTGTCCCCAGGAGCTAGGCTGGCAGCATTACTGAAGGAAAAATTCAGGTGTTTTGAGGATACAGGAGGGTGTGGGAGAACAGATAGGAGTGTGACAGTTTCAGGTTCAATGTGTTCGTCACAAAGTGTGTGAGAAATTTGACAGGAGAGTGGAAACTCCCAGTGTTGCATCTTCTCTGGCTCCCTACAGGCTTTGGTGTTCAGGTCAGTGGATGATGCTTCTGAAGAGCAGGTCACATTTGGAGCCTGTTTTTGCAATTGTATGACCCCAGCACACCTGTGGGGCAATACCAGCAGGTCTTTAGCCAGAACTCCCACGGCCAGAGCTGCTGACTTGCAGCCATGGCTGAATGTCAAGCTCCCTTGCAGATAAGCTGATGCTGACATGGACCAGAGGTAGCTGTGAAGTGTGGCGTGCTATGTGTTGCTCTCTGCCCTCACTAAACCCTCCTGCCCTGTGCTGATAAAACAGCTCAGGAAACGTTGCCAGGGCTGATCATGGTTCAGTGGTGTCAGGCCTGGCACAACTGATGTGAGTCACGGAAGATAGAGAGAGTAAACCTCTGTGAACTTTTGCCTTGAAACTTGCTTGGTCACATCAACTGTTCAAAATGTGATATAGAGAAGTTGCAATCACAAAGTCTAAAATGTCTTCTAAAGCTTGAAAGGCACATTGGCTACTTCTTTACACTCTGGGGTTCGCCACATTTGCATTACGAAGACTCAGATGCATCAAAGATTCATCCCATTGTGCACTGAACCACCAGTTGTCCCCTTCTGGAGCACTGGGACCATGCAAGGGTCTGGAGGAAGCCGCACGGTGGATAGAAGGCAGCGTGGTCTGCACAACGATGTGGAAATTGTCTTGCACATCGACAGAGAACTAGCCAGTAGGAAGAACAGAGGAAAACCCATTTACATTATTTTTGCTTTAGGTGAATTTGTGCTGTGACTCCTGACCTTTGTAGATGTATTAGAAATTCAAAACTTCATTCCCAACAGTCATCATAAACCATAATCCTGATAATGTGCACGTGCCAACTCCCACACCGGAAAGGGGCAGAAGAATTAAGGAATAGCAGTGCAGGGGTATTTAAAGAAATCTGAAGGTATACGTGAGAAGCTTGTCTGAAAGGTTGCATTTTATTGTTTTTAGACACCTGTAGCAGCTCTGCACCCAAAATTGATGTCATACAGCGTCTTGAGGTTGTCTACCCCGGAAATGTGGGTAAAAAGAACTTCCCTAAAAACAGTTCCTGTTTTTCTTTTCCATGTCCATTCTTTTCAGGGTTTTGCAAAACATGTGACTTATAATGACTCACGGCCTAATGAAATGGTAAATTCAGAGAGGAATTTTCCAGAGTGGTGTTAATTTCAGTGTTGCTTGGCTTGGATTTGACTGCACCAATTATATTCCAAAATATCAATAGTTATCAATCCCCGACCCTGGGAGACAATAGAGGAGCACAGGATGACCCAGCAGCCACTGTGCAACGACCACCCTACAACTCTCCAGGAGACATAACACAAAAAGACATTGACACTCCTTGTTACTCAAAAAGATGAAGCAAGCAAGGCTCACAGCTATGAGACTGGGGTCAAACGGACAAGGAAGCCTTATGCTCTTTCATACAAGAGCCATGGGCTTTCCAAAAAAGCAGGAGGTTGCAGTCTGTGTTCCTAAGGAGTGAAACTAACTTTCGGGTTGATCTATCTTCGTGATTCATCTGAATCCACAGTGACTGAAGGTGCCCAAACACATCCTAAACTCTGTAAAATTACTGGCTTGATTCAGATGGAAAGAAAAATAATAATAAAGACATTGCAGAGAGAATCCTTAATCTCTCCTCACCTGTTCCCAGAAGCCCTCTTTAGAAAATGCCTATCTCCAAAGTGTTTTCTGCCTGCAAGGAGAAGACACTGAGCCATGGAGAGTGGTGAGCTGTCCCTGGGGCCAAGCTGGGGAGGGCACCTGCGGTGGGAACAGTTCTCCAGACCCCCTGCAATGCAGCTGGCAGATTGGGAGCAGATGAAGCAAAAATGCTTCCTGGAAGGTCTTTGGAGGAGGGATGTGAGCAAACTCCTAACAGCCCCAGACATCCACTGGCAACACATTGGATGTGACCCAGAGATTTATAATCTTTTTTTCACACATTCTTCCCTTCTGATGCATCTGCTGCCGTGACACATACCCTGTGCTTGGAGACACTCTCTCTCCCCCACAAGCAGCTGTGTTTTCATCACATATGCCATAAAGCTTTTCAGATGTTGCTCTTGTTTTAGGGTCTTCTCTCTCCCCACTCAGTCCTGTTTGCACCTGATCATCCCCTTCAACTAGGAAACCCCTGCAGAGTGAGGAGACTTCCACTGGCAAACAGCAATCACAAACTTTGCAGATTGATTCAAGCTATTCTTCACCTCGTCCTCCTTCCTTCCTTTTTATGTTTCAGTTTTGGAGAGATGTGTTCAGTTTTCCAATGAATGGTTTCAAAAATAATAATTGGTTTCTCATTAACAAGATTACCCCAGCAGCTTCAAGTGGAAGGAGTAAGAGGTATCCTGGAGGGAGAAAAATGTGAAATGAACCAGTCTGGTCCCAAAAGCAGGTAGTCTCCATCCTGCCCCAAATTGTCCCATAGGTGTCACAGAGGAGAACCTGTTCCCACTGGGTTTGTGATGGGGCACATGCTCTCATTGTCCCAGAACTATTTGCCCACCATGTCAGGTCAGGAGCAATCAGGTAGTGACTTGGACATTTAGACCTGACAGCAAAGCAAACATGCATGCAAACCCAGTATATTCAGATGGTCAAGGTTACACTCCAAAGTGGGGTGGTGACACACTCCTCAAACAGGCACTGGACACATCAGACCAAACACGTCATGGGGCCCTCGGTCTGTGCTGATCACAGAATATCACTGGGGCTCAGGGTAGGTGAGAAGTGTGGAAAGATGAGAGCTCTGGAGAGCTTGATACATCGCAGCACGTCAGCATGTTTTCAGCTGCAGGCATACAAAGAAACTCTTCACATAATTCTATCTAGAAATTGGCTTTATTTAGATATTTATGCCTTGATTATGCTGAATAAAGGCATAAATAAAAGTCACCTATTCCTGTGGCTATGGCTAAGAGATGCTGCATCCAAGACTTAAATATTTTTGCATGCCTGATCCATACCTCCCATGTGCTAAGAAGCCTTTAAGCTCTTTTTAGCTGATGAGACATGAGCAGGTGGTCCAATTGTGAACAAAATGTCAGAATCCCTTTCCAGGTACAAAACCCCACTTAGAGAGACAGTCAAGCTATGCTGATAAACGTCAACTAGCCCCAGGCACCACCAACCCTCAAATCTCTGCTTTCAGAGCTAACATTAACTCTAATTATGTTCATCCTAAATCGGCTTCTAGTCTGTTTTCATTACCTTCATTCACGTTACTTTACCGTCGCTTGTCCCTGCTTGCTGGTCTGATCTACGATCAGATCTATTAGCAGATCTGATGCAGTGTGTTTATATTCCTCATCAGCTTTCATGGGGCACTTCTGCTTTCCTTGACCTGCCATGTAGCTGGCACACTTCAGATGCAAATCTCTTACACCGGAAAACAGCTTCATGACTGTTTTCAGAGTAGTACCAAAAGCCTGTTCCTCTTTTACTGAGGTCAGCAATCAGAATAAATATAAACCCTGATGTGTCATTAGTGGGAAGCTGTCCTTTACATTACACAAACAAATCGTGTGCGTGCTAGACAAGGCATGTAAATAAGGTACCTGTGTTGGATTTCCAGGGGCTCTGGTGGCTTAGAGGGCTGCATAAAAGCACGTTTGTTTTTATGAAGATGTTCACTCTCCAGCTAACTGATCTTTCTAAAGCCTAGAGAGAACAGTGATGTAAACATACTTGTGAGATGGCAATGCAGCTTTCTGCAGCGTGATCATATACAAAGCTGTGGGATAGCAAAGGCCTTTTCTGATTTCCCTGTTTCAGTTGTGCTATGCAGGACAGCAGGGCTGTCTGTAAGTTACGTCAGGGAACATTGCCTCCCAAGGATCTGTATTTTCAGAGGCACTGAGCACCCAAGTCCACCCACCCTGTTCACAGTGGGATGTGAAGGTGTTTTGCATTTCCAAAACATTAACAATTTACCCCAACATTTCATATCTGCATGAATAAAACACCTAAACACTATCTCAGTATTTCTGGAAGAAGTCTGGGTACTCACAGCTTCCCTTGTACCCACTGAGTGTTGCAGGCTCAGCTCTGAACGCAGACAAAAGGCCAATGTCAGCCCTAGGATAAATGCACTGTTCCCAGTGTAGCTGCCAAAAGGACATATCTAGATCAGAGAAACCTACTCCCTTCTTCTGAGTGTTGTAAGTTTCTGCAAATGATTGTAATAAGCTTTGAGACCTTGAATGGAAGGTGCTACTGAACCATAGATCATTATCTCTGGGTGGATTTTATAGGCATTTCTACAGTGCTCATGACACAGATAAGGAAAATGTTATTTTGAGCACATTTTCAAATGTATGTGTCATTTCTGTGTGCTCTCATCCAGTTGGCAGAAGAGACAGATTTTTAAAGGATATCTAATGAGGTGTTACTATCCCAGCATAACTCGCAAGTGTGTTTACCGAATTTGCATGTAGAATACTTACTGATACAGAGTGATTCTCAAGCATTTTCATATTTAATAAACTCATTTCTAGTATTTACCATTTACTCTCATCCTTTTAGATATTTGGTCCCTATTCAACCCATTCAGTTAAGACCCTTCAGATTCACCACCCTTCACAAGGGTTTCTTTTCTTCCATTTCTCAACTTTGATACTGTCATTTAAGTAAGGCATTACCATACCCGTTCAGAAGAATGGTACTGGGCAACAAGACAGGCTTTCACCATGTTCTTTGCTTTATAGAATCTGTAGATGGATTACCAGCATCACTGAAAAAAACATATTTCAACTGACAAAGCAGGAAATAAGAATACCTGAAGAACTAGGGAAGACTCAGTAATTCCCTTCCTTTGCATGAGAACAGAAATTAAATCAACACCCTCCTTGATCTGTGCAACTGAAAGAAAATGGAAAGGAATTACATTCCAGGTTCGTTGCAGAATAGGAATGTCTAAAATTTCTAGTGAGTAGTTGGACAGTTGCAAAACCCCCTTTTGAACATGATGTAGTAAGATGTTCCTCATATGAAATCTGTCTTTCCTGGAACAAACGCAGGTGACTACCTCCTCTGCAACCAAGGACATGAGATGTTGTCCATGTGAGGAGCAGTTATTTGGAGATGTGCATAAAATAAACCCTCAATATTATTCAAATAGCTTATTAGCATGCCAAGTTTTCTTCTTCAGTGTTTGAACCATCTACAGAGATTAATAACCTTTGGATGTTTGAGCAGCAGGTCAAATAACTACTGTATTTTAACTCTATTTATGTATGTTTTATTATTTGTGGTATGTATTGCCTATCCATCTAAACGATGAGGTTTGGGTTTGGTCTTTTTTTAACTTTCTATAGAAATAGGAACATGTCCTTCATTAATGCTAAGTCAAGTCAATGCTTGTTGGGATAAGGGAGGAAACCATTTAGGAGAAAGAAGAATTTTAAATTCCTACCTTCTTTAGTCACTTTCTGAGCTTCACACAAGAATTCTCCTCCTGCTCTTTTACTGTTTCACACTTGGGCAAGAAATGAATGGAAGAAATATGTCTTGGACCCAACCCTGAGTGGCTGCACGTTGCCACTGATGTGTGGAGTCCCCCATTCTGTAAAGCTTAGCGCTTTTCTGGATTGGACCCTCAGAAAATCAGTAAAGAGGACTGTCATTTGGCGTTACTTTTGTGAGAGGATTAAAGCCTTAATCAAATGACTTGCTCAGAAGAAAAATGAGCAGATGCTGTGGCATTTCAAGTGTCCTTCAAAACACCAGTAAAAATTCTTTATGCTCACCAAGATCAGATATGCGTGTGATGGTCCCTATTCAACCTGTGTTTGCAGTTTGCATATTTCTGTGTAAATGTGTGTCTTACAATTAGCTTGAGGATGTGCTTACAGTTGCTTTTACAAGTCCTCATTCTTGACAGTTTTACGGATGTTTGCACTAAGTAGCTTTTAGTGGCATACTGGTGAAACTAGGCACCTTGTTTTCCTTTCTTAAAGGCCCTTGGTTCTAATACCTACAAAGACTAATCCATTTGCCTCAGCTAATCCAGTCTAAAAGTACTCCAGTGCACTTGAAAGGATGTCCTGTGAGCAAAACATCTCACCTTGAGAATGGGGAAAAACTTGTTTTGGAGGTTGCTTCACTCTGAAGCAGCAACTCCAATTGGCTAATCTATTTAACAAAATTAATTAGAGGGCCATGGATTGAGTTTCATGGCAGACTAAAGCCCAGCTTTCTCAAAGAAAGGAATTCATTGTTGAACCTTTGATGGTCTAAAGGAGGAGAGGTGCATTCATATGTTTTGGGTCACTCCCTCATCATTACCAAGATAAAATAAAAAGGCCTTAAGGTTTCTTTCACCCATCACCCCACAAGTTGGCAATTATATAGGATTACTAGTATCCCATAGACCTGAGCTACCAACAGCTGTTTTATTCACTTGTGTAATGCATTTTATGGTAATAACAAAAGAGCCCTTCAGGCTATTTTTTTGGTCCATACAGATTTTGGAGGAGGGGGAGCTCTTATTTTTGTTTGTGTTTTGAGTGGGGGCGATGGGCAAAAAGGGGTTTGTTCTGCCAAGAGACTAGCACGAAAGAATGAAATGAAATGTTTCGGTCTTGTTCAGTTCTAGTCTAATCAAGCCTACTCTCAAATTAATGAGCTCTTACCGGGGGGAACATCTCTCGATGCTGGAAGGCAGCACTAAAGCTATGCACTTCTATTTCAAAAAAATGTAAAGCAATATCCTTTTTGGCTTCAGATAAAACAGTGAAAGAAGCATTTTTCATCTTTTAAGGTTTGATTTAATGCTACACTGACTCGCTGGGTTTGTGTTTATTGGAGGCGTTTTTTCTAGAGAGCTGAACAAATTGCCAATAATTTGAGGGTTACTATTCTGTTGTATTTTGGCTCACAGTGAATGAAAAGTGTAGGACAAGGAAGTCTAGCAAAGGAAAATAAATTCTAGTTATTTTCTGAAAAGGACTTCCTAAACCCTCTTCAGATCATACCAATCCTTCTTAAGTGCCATCTTCCAATAGCCCTTCCTTGTTCTCTCCCAAAGTTATTCTGCAGTGGTCTGGCTACCTATGGGAGAGTCATTCAGCTCTGGAGTGATCATCCTCCCATGAAGGGAGAGAAGTTTCCTTAAAATGTCTCATGTATCAATGGCTCACAAGACCATAGTCGAAGGGGCTCCTCCCTGGCTGGGTTAAAGCACAGGCACAGGTTTGCAGTGCCTGAGGGCTGTAGATCCTGGTGTTGTGGAAAAACACTGCATGGGAGAGGCTTCTGTGTGCCTACATATTCAGGTCAGCTTGAAGTATTCCACACCGCTTGGAGCAAAATCCATACATTTTATATAATAACACCCACATGCAGTTTTATAGTACCAAAAGCTAAGGCCGTCAGATCTCACGCTTACACAGTAGGAAATGGCCATTGAAGTCTCATGTACAATTGCCATTTGCCCTTCTGTGTGCTCATTATAGCACTGTTATGAATTATCTCAACACATGCTCTTTTTCTCACTTTATTTAGCACAAATGGTATCTGGGGCTCACTGCATCCATGTGTGGTTTATATTCTCTTGTAACCTTGTAATTTCAACAGTGTTTTCAGGTCTTATCTACTGTTCTCTATGTCTAAGCATTGTATTGAAGCAAGGTGTGTTCATACATTCTTTGAGCTTCCAATTATATTGCCACTATACTTTGAGAATATTCCCCAAACATCAGTT
Organism: Pterocles gutturalis; assembly: GCF_000699245.1. NCBI lineage: Eukaryota > Metazoa > Chordata > Aves > Pterocliformes > Pteroclidae > Pterocles > Pterocles gutturalis. The sequence goes on along the minus strand of NW_010110164.1, from coordinate 93,416 downwards.
AATCTTTACAACACTCCTGTGAGATAAGACCCAGAAGGAGTAAGCCCAAACTTGTCACCTTTTCTAACGTGAGTCACATAGGGGCTGACTAGCTAAATATCTTGCATTTTGATATGACAAAAGTTGAAATGTACAAATACAAATCTCATTGTTCCGGATCTAGGTGAGGTCTTTTTTTTTTTTTTTTTTTAATTTTTTTTTTTTTTTTGACAGGCTGGACCCTTTTGTGTATCAGGGGAAATTAGGAAAGGAGGAATTCACCATGAGTAAAGTAATATAGAAAGTCTCCTCTAAGTTGTTCATCTACAATCACATTGGCGCTCCATGGCAGACTCTAGGAGAAAATCAATTGTTCTAGTCAAGGATTCAGGTCCTTCAGCCTCACCATCATCTGTGCTCTTCACCAAGGTTCCTGCTTCCTCTACTGTCAGCCTTCCATCTCGTGGGATGTGTGTGGCAACAGCCTGGCTAACAACAGCCTCCTTCAGCACAAACTGTGATTCATTTCCTCAATATCATTCTCAAATAGTGCTAGAGGCCAAAATGCCAGACACTACAATTCAGTTCTCCTAACTTTTGGTAACAAAATACCCTTGGATTATCTTTTAAGAAGAAAAATTAAAAATACAGGGCTTCCCACTGGTGGAAACCTACTGTTTTGCCTACCCAGCCAGCAAGACTGGACTTTGAGAGAAACAACATATACATCTACTGCTTGAGCTGAGAGAAGAACTGTTACCGGTATATATGAAGCATCTTCCTCTGTGGGTGAGACTTGATGTGGGGTGAGGTAAATGAGTTGTTAGAGAGTCTGCAACATGTCAGGCAGAAGTGGAAAAACTGGCCTCCAAATTTGGAACAGGATATAATGCCATCCCAAAGGCCTATTAATCCATCCAGTCTTTATCCTCTGCTGCTGCATCCCAGCTTGCCTCTTGCTTCTCTTGGGTACTCTCCAGCATCTTCATTTTGTCTTCAGGGCTACAAGATAAGTTGAAAGAGTGAGAGAAAGACTCCTTGCTCCTTAGCCCATATTGCATGGACTTCGTCAGCTTTGAAGAGCACTTGCAAATGCATGGTCTGATTGTTGAAGCTGCTGTCTTCGAGATCACTCAAGAGTGATGTCCTCAAGAGTTTCACAGTTTGAGAACGTGCAGACAGCAATGCTCAATGATTTCAAGAGTTCTCCTTTAAAAAGCCATATCCTGGTCCTCAGGATGAGCTCCCCAGCTCATTTTCAAGCTCCCGCTCCAAAACAAAACAGCACTGCAAACTTCTGTATGAAATAGCGGCAAAAAGAGTTTTAAAGTTCAAATTATTTTTTCCTGATGTTTCACCCCTTCAAAATAATGGGACTATTTTTGCTAGAACATTCCCCAAAATATTCAGGCAGAGGAATACGCCCAGCATGGAAAATTCCAGTAGAGACCATTACAAGGCCTTGGTACCAACTCCTTGTAATATTGCCAAACACTAACAGGACGAGACAGGCTGCTGCAGTGATAGCTGCTGGTGTCAGCTCCATGTGGAACGACATCAGGAGCCGATATTGTTGAGTGGTGCCGCATGTTGCTTCTGCTGGTGCTCAGAAAACAGAACTTTTTCTTAGTAAGTGGTAACAGGGCAGGCCACAGTTGCATTTTAAATAAGTGGTTTTACACTTGTAATGAGCTGTAAAGATGGAACTAAATGATGAAATCTGTATGACAAAGTCATGGAGGGTTTTTCCCAGAAAAGATTGCTGTGATCCAGCAGCCTGGCCTCCTGCAGACCAAGGGCAACACACTAGAGCCTGGAAGCTCAAGGTGAGCTGTGTTCATCCTGGGCTGCAGAGCAAGGACTGATAAAAGGCAAGGCATGTTGGTGCAAACCACAATTTAAGTTTATAAAATGTAAATAGGATTGCAGTAAGACAGATCCAGTCTCAGAAAGGGCTGGGAACAGGAATCGGTGCAGCCTGTCTGCAGGACAGCATGAAGGTGCAAACATTTGTGGGATGTGGCAAATGAAAGTCAAAATGTCTTTCAGCTAAAACCCTCACTGAAATGCAGCAAGTGTTTTTTCCTTGTAAAACCTCCCCTTACTTATCTACCTCAACCACATAAGCTTTTAATTAGACCATATGTGTAGCTTCATAGACAGCTCCCTGAAACTGGAAAGCTCCAAGAAAGATTTTCCAAAGTGAAAGCCATATCAAGTTGCCCTTGTTTGCAGCATGTCCTTCTCTAGAGAAGCAAAATTAAGAATTCAAAGCAGATGACAAACACCAACACACCTGAATGGCTTAAGGGCTTATTATTATTGCTATTATTATTATTATTATTGTTATTATTTCTATGTCTTACAGCAGTCAAATGCATTTCAGCTTAGAGACTCCAAAGCACAAAAAAGAAAATCCAGCTGGAAGTACTGTCACATCTTTTTCCTTATCTACCTTCTCTTCAGATGCCATCTGACACATTTCTGTGCTTGCTTTCACGACGAACATGAATCATTCATACACAACAGTGTCACTCAGACTAGCAAAACATCTCCAGCTCAGCTCACCCTGTAGCCTTTTTATGAGGCTGTCTGTCACTTCACATACTTGGCAATGATGTGCGGACTACCACGGATCTGTTTCTGATCATATCTTCCAGTTATACTGCAAATGAGAACTCCTAATATGGGGCTATCAGCAGACAAATTGCTTAAGCCTCACAATGCCACATGAAGAAGTGTAAACAACTGGAATCTGCCCCATTTAAGCAATGCACAATGCTTGCATTGTGTGCCCAAAACCAAGAACTGGAAGGATAGTTTCTGGATTTTTAAGCCAGTCTGTTGCCAAAGCAGAATGGGAAAGCGCACAAAAAAGGGAATCTTTGGAGCAGAATCACAGAAAACTCGAGTACTTGGAAAAATCAAATGCTTTGCCCTTGAAATTCTCCCTGTGAAGTACTTTTGGGAAGACTGGAAGGACAGAGAACAAATAGTAAACAGAAAAACTTGTCACCTCTCAGAGTCTGGGCTTATTGACATAACAAAATGAAGGTGCAGTTGGAAAACTGGTCATCCTATGAATGTCACCTTTCCTCCAGCTACCACGGCTAAGAGGAGCAGAGAGGGCTGCAGTGCAGGTTGGCAGTCCTGGCTTTGATGTCTTTATTCTTGGTTCTCTCTCCCATAGCACTGACACTTCTTTGGCCATATTTTTGCTGGAACAAATATGTAGACTTCTCTATTTTCTTTCTTCTGTTCCTATTAATCTCAAAGCATGAGCAAAGAAAACTGGCTCACTCTCAGGTGACAAGCTGTGGAGTTTCATTCTCTCTCCTGTCCAAATTATTTAGGAGAGAATTGGAGGTAGAATAAGGGAGCATGCATTGAAGGTACCCATTGTAAGCTGCTGATATCCAGCTCCAAGGACTAAGAAAGGCATACTAACTTCAGGTCACCTAGATGGCACTAGCAGAAACTTCACTTGGCGCAAGCTGGCCGTGATGTCTGGACTTCTCTTTCACCACAGAGCCCTCATTTGTGTGCTGTCCTTCCCTGTGTTGTTGTTCTTTTCTCCACTAGCAAAGGTGTGGAGAGGACTATTCCAAACCCACCTACAGGAGAGAAGTGGAGGTTGAGATACTTTCAAGACAAGTTCTCCTTTTTTTGTTCCAGAATGAGGTTGCCTATTTTTTTTTTTCCATTTTAGGAAGACTGATATCATTCAGTAAGCATAGCAGCCTAAAAGAGGGAGGCATCCACAGCTGCAGCATGTAGAGTCTGAAGGACCTGGCAAGAGCCTGAAGAAAAGCACCTTTGAGGGATAAAAATGTCCTTGGTTAATAAAGCTGTTTAATTGGGCCTCTCTTGTTTGGTTTGTTGTTGTTGTTTTGTTTTGTTTTTTATGACAACGGGATGAAAGTCTTCAACCACATCAACTTGGAAGCTAATCTACATCTATTCACAAAACCTTCATGCTACAATGTAGTTTGTGCAATCTCAGCTATGAAATCAAGCACTGTAGCTTTCTCCAATAAGTCTTCTGCCATCCTTGGATGAACATGTCCCACTTTTGCTCCCTCTAAGAGATCACTCCCCAAGAGAGAAAGAAAAAATGAGCCTTTACCTCATGTACTGGCTGATGATTATTGCTTCTTCCCAGGGGAGGAGCCCTTGGAGCTCTACACCAGTATGGCCACACCATTTTCCTGTACATGGAAGAAGGTTAATGGCTTGGAGCAAGATCTCAGTTATTTACTCCCCATATTCACTCAAAACTAGTGTGAGAGTCCTCCCAGGAAACTGTAGCCAGTAGTTTCATGAAGACAATGATCAACCAGGTGCCAAGTCCTTTGGACTTCCCCCTGCTGTGGCTCTCCATAGGTATGCTGCTTCTGACAGGGTTCACTTGGAGATATTTTGCTTGTGACCCACCATTCGTTAGCTGTTATACAGCAAAGGACAAGTTCTTGCAAAGAAATGTGAACAAAAGCATTCTTAATTGCGGTTAGGAATCACAGGTTGTGACCCTGAGAGGAAATGCCACACCTTCAATGTGCATTTTTACTTTTGTAAAATTTCAAAAGTCTTGTGGATGTATCTATCAACAGAGTGATTCCTTGCTGATTGATTATACATACAATTTTCATACAGCAAACCTGAAGAGAAAACATGATGAAGTCAAGAGAAGGAAATGGACCAATGTGTTCACTGGAATTTCAGCCAGCAGATCTTGAATGTAGAAGAGGAAAGCTTTCCATAAAGTATGAACTGTGGTGTTTAAAATAAAACAAAGGAAGTGAAGTTGGAACCCAAAAGCCTGCAGGACTCAGGGAAATAAATGGATTGCCTGATGAATCAATACCTTGTTCTCTTTTTGGGGATCTTTTTCACCACTGATAATTTTGCTCCTGAACAAAATGAAGTAGGGAATTGAAATTTCAATGCACAGAGATTTGGAGATTCCAGAAATTATATAATTCCCGTTTAGAGCAAAATTTATTTTATTGCACATGGAAAACATTTGCTTTGATATAAATTAAAAGTTGTGTTTCACTCGTGGCTGTTTTCTAATTTAAAGTAATATATAATGTAGTATTGATTTTTAAAAACAAATGACACCATTTCAAAAGAAAATAATATCACTGGGTTTTTTTCAAGTATGGAGCTAATTTAGGATGTTTCAACATTATTTCATTGCTTTTTTTGAAATGAAATTTCCCCAAAAGCAACATGAGCTCAGAAACTACTTTTTTATTATTATTTTAGCACTACTGCATTTTACTGATGGGAAAAAAACCCTTCTCCATCAAAGTTTTTTTTCTGATTAATACTACTACTGAGTCAAGTAGGAGCGTGTCTGAAAAGCTTTCAGATGGAAGATTTATTATGTATATTAAGGAAGAAAAGCTCTTCAGGGCCAAATTCTGATACAAGCTGCAAGTATACTGAGCTCCAGCCAGTGAAAATGAGGCCTTTTCAATGTATTTTGTGCTCCTAAAGAGATGTACCCAGTAAAAATGGTCAAAATTGTTAGCGTGTGTATGTGCATATGCACACACATATGTGTACAAACAGCCACTCTGCTCTGCTCCTGGCACTCAACAAAAGCTCTTTTGATCGTTTTAGGAATATATGTGTTCAATGGGATGGCCCATATGATTTTCAGGTGTTCTTTTTATTGGCTTCCACTTCTTTATTTTTTTACTGTGTGAGAGAGAATTTTATAATCCTATGACCAGATATATCAACTAAATGTTGATACTAATGAGCAAGACCACATTTGACAGGAAAATTGGCGTGTACCTTGCCTGTCCGTAAGAGCTTCCCCACAAGAGTGTTATTGGATATTAAAATAATACTCCCTTTATGGAAGCATGACAATTTGTGGATTACAGAAGTGCCCAAACCAGCAAAAGGGTTAAGGAGGTTGTGGTAGAAGTAAACCAGCATGTCTCTTGAGTACAATTAATTGTCTTCACTATAACAACTTTTATTTTTAGGAAGATAGTAAATAGAAAGATGTCTGTGTTGCCAAGCTTCAACTTGGCCCAAAGGTTGTCTTAGAATGTTAGTCTGATAATATGGCTTTACAGACAAAAACATTGTGATGTCTATCAAAATATTGCAAAGGGGGTAGCTGCTCTGCCAAAATGAAAGCCAGCCCTAGCAGATGTGAAGCACAACAAGCTGGGGTGATTCAGTCCATTCCTCTAAACAAGATGCGGTGGAAACGGGTTGCATAATTAACCTGCTGACCTAATAAACAGCATTTAATATGCCATCCGTTTAAATTAAACTGCTGTCAAAAGCAGCATTTTTATTTCTCATTTTAATTTTGTTCAAAGCAAATAAAGTCCCGTCTGCGGTATTGCCCTAGGCAATGACATTAACTGTTCCAAATGTGGGGTTTTGTGGCCTAATTTACAATGTTATGGAATGACCAACATTATATTGCTGTTTGAGTGACTCGTATACAGCTGAGAGATGCCCGGCTCTCATCTGGAGTGGGGAGCAATGGTGACTTAACACTCTCCTTGGGACACCTGGATCCTGTCAAGTGCAGATATAAATCAAAGCAACCTTCACATGACAGAGGCTTGTCCAGGCTGGGACTAGGTCAGATCCACACCTTCAAGCTAAAATTAAATTGTAAAAAGTTGTGGTATTGTTATTTGCTTTGTAGTAGCTCCTAGAGTCATTTCACCATGCAAGCAGAGAAAGTCACAGTCCAGAAGAGTCAAACTTGTCTTCTTGCCTGTGCATCTGCACCCAAATTTCTTGGACAAGTTTGGCCATGAGTACAGGCTTGGCCTGCACTTCAAATGCAATATTGACACGCCCACAGAGGACAAAAAAATTGCCCATTTTCACACCACAGTCTGGTGGCAAAGGCAAGGACAGGACTTAGGGCTCCCGAGGAGTCAGTTATTAGGCTCTGCCCTGGACCCCAATACCTGCAGGGAGAACAGCATTGCCAGTTAGATAGATTCCAGCTTTTCAGATGACATTGAGTCTAACTGAGAGAAAGATGGTGGTAGAACTTCAAAATAGCACCTCTCTACATGGAGGAATGCTTCTAGTTCAAGAACCACTTAACAATTATATGATTTTTAGCCTACCCCGACCTGTCCAAGATAGACTATAATAAACACTCACATAACATATATATTTCATTTAGAGTAGTAAATATTTATTTTTCTGGAGGTCCAGAGCTGAGCAGCACTGAATAATTGAAGCTATTTCTGTACATACTGGCAGTCTTCACCTACGCCAATGCTACCACATGTTTACTTCAGCTCTGACATGCAAGACCACCCTTCCATATTTATCCTCCGTTGTGGCCATCGTGTGAGTGTGGAACACCGATCACTCTGAACTGTGCTGAACTTGTGGTAAGGCTTATATTGTGGTGACAGCTGTCCTCTTCAGTCAAGGAAAAGATCCTGTATAGGCAGTCTCTAAAAAAGGTAGATTTTGTGGTAGGTGGAAGTGTGCTTGCCATTCATATTCAGATGGACAGAATTTTGGTTGAATTTGTGTATAAAAAAGGCAAAGTGAAAGGTAGGAACAACAGACAAAACTATTGACAATAAAGAAGACATAATTGCCTGTTAACACATTTTCTCTCTTCACTGTTGGTGGAAAAGGCTAAGAATTAGCCATAAAAATCCATAAAATAATCCATGCCCTCCTGTGGAATTCTGCTTTATTTTTTATTGGCTCCTATGCAGTCCTTATCACCAGAGTATAAACCATTTCACTTCTGAAACATCATAAAATCACTGCCATTAAAGCCCTGGTGCTTAAAGATCATTTGAGATGGAACGGCCACCGAGTTTGTAAGCCACATGAGAAAATTCCTAAAGCTGTCTTTTACAAAGAGCTTTGTTTTCCCAATATGGGCAGCTGAAATGTTATAGAGACAATCTCAAGGCAATCTTAATTCATGTAACGTTGATTTAGTTAGGAGCTTAGAGCTCAGAATAGGCTTTGATGGCAATAGCTTATCTCCTTGAATCTGATAAACTCTGAGGACAGATGTATTGCTACAATTAAAGTATATTCTGCAGAAAGCAAGGAGGAAAATGACTGGGCTGAGAAGAGAGGCATTCCTTAATGCCACCTCTCTTACACTGTACGCTTCTCAGCCAGGCTCCACGCTAATTGTAGGGCTCATGAGTAGGCTCCAAGGAAAGAAATGTGTCCTGGGAGCCTCCCAATCATGTCTGAGCTCTTTCCAGAGGTGATTTTTACAGCCTAATTAACATCTGCCACCAGCCTCATCCCTCATCTCTTCCTGGGGAAGAAAGCTCTGCTCTGGCCTTGTGTTTTGCGAGGCCAGGGGCAAACCTGAATCATGAGATTGGATTGCTGAATTGCTGGTTCTGAGCGATTTTGCTGTGTATTTATATTTTAGAAGTCTGGGCATTTGGAGAAGAAACTGAGGACATCTGTGATGAGTCTGCGTTCCTGCAGAGATTCGTCCCACCCATTCAGACCCTCCTGAAGAAAGCTCTCCATTGGCCCACAGAGTCAGGGATGAGGAGAAGGTGTCCCATGGTGAGGGAGTTGTCGCTCTTCATTTTTGTATGTTGAGTATCCCAGGCACAGGCTATTGGTCTGGGTTTTGAACTCGTGGGGAAGGTGAAGGACAAATGAAGCTGGGAACTACACTAAGACCATGACAACAATCTTCCCAACACAAAGGCAAGGAAGGGAGTCCTGTCTGTGTAAGTCTCCCATAAGATAGCATGAAACGCTATCTGAAAATCAAATGCTAATGTCTTCTCTAACACAAAAATTATTTGAAATCTCTTCATAGAGCAGTCAGCAATGGTCAGAAATTGCTTCTTGGAGATATGCCTCAAAACAACATAAACACAATCAAACCACATATTACCAATCTAGCTAGCTTGACAAAAATAACATGAAAAGGAAAAGCAAAACATTTCCAGGTGACCAGCTGAAGGTTTCTTGTGCCATGTCATGTCATGAGAAAGGGCACAGCAGGAGAAGAGGTGCTGCTTCTCATTTGTTTTTCTCATCACCCAAAAAAATGGGTGCTATTTCCAGGGACGCGTCTACTCAAAGAAAGAAGGTAGGAGAAGGGAACATGAAATAACACGGTAATTGCATTCAATTTCTCAGCAGTCAATGGCTGAGGAGTGTCTAGCAAATCTGGTTGAAACCTGGAATTTCCCTTGGAAGCCAGGGATATTAGAATTTTCTGATATTTTTTTTCCATACCTTATTGTAAAAAGAAGATGAAAAGTTGAAATTTCCTGTAAAATGGAAATCTTGAGTGATTCTGCTCTGATAGCGTTGGAACATCCTATTGTAAAGATTTGTTTCAACATGCCTGCAACCTTCACAAGGCCACAATGCTTCACTTCCACGGAATTGTTTACAGTTTTATAAAAACATAAATTCAACAGGAACTTTGGAGTGAAAATATTTTATTTTCATCAAAATTATGGTTTTTAGTAACTTCCCCCTTGAAAGAAAAAAAGAAAAAAAAAAAAAAAAAAAAAAAAAGGTTTGGTCATAACTTTCCCTCATGGAAGCATATTCTTTTGGAAAATTTCCACAATCTCAAGCCCATTTCCAGTTAAGCCTATGCAGAGAAGTTCTGCAAGTGCTTACATGTTTACAGGAGCCGTGCCATGGCCATATCATTACAGTTCCAAGTTGTTTAATCTTTTGTCTGAATATAAATAGATGAGTGAATATCAGTAATTTCCTCTGTCCTTCTAGCTGTAGGGAGTTTATCTGAGCAAGGGAAGGCTTTAGGATTAGGGCCAGTCATTGGGGCTGTTTCCAGGCTATCTGCTCAGGAAGGCTCATGAGCTGTTCAAAGATAACACCTCGTTCATATTTGGCCTGATCAGCCGGGCTCCAAAGGGCATCCCACACCAAACCGCAGCGCTGGTTTAAAGAAACAACAGCTTGGCTGTTCTGTGCCTTCTGTGTGCAGCTCTTGGCTGCTTCTGGTGCAAAATGGGAATTTTCCCACCAGGTTGAACTGATTAAAATGGCCTCTTCCATTTTGCTGCTTGGGCCAACCTTCTGTTTCTTTCATTCCCTGCTGATTTGGGACCTGCTGGTGAGCAAAAATCACCTTTTCTCCATTGACCTGACTAGTCCAGTAAAACTGGAAGCTGCGGTCGGATTTCTTCAGGACAGATCTCCTGGAGTTTCATGCCAGTCTACAGGAGCCTTAGTTCCTATTGTCCATGGTCACTGCTCTTATCTCTTAGCATAAGTGTTATCAATATTTTCCTTTCCATCAGAAATGTCTTCTTTTTCTCCCTCTTGCTCTCTGGTGGCTCACGCACCAGAGCACTCACCCTGGTGAACTCGGATCCACATTTCTACCCTGTCCCTCCACTCTCCTCATGTGACCCCAGTTTCTGCTTTCCCTGTCCAAGTCCTAAAGCTAAAAAAAACAACCCCATCACAGTGGCTAGCTGACATAACCAGATAAAGACGACACAGCTCATAAGGAAAACTTGGAAGGGAAGCCCTGAAGTTTGGATTACACTACGCAGAGAGTTAAGCATTATCAAGTACAACGCACTCCCTCCAAAATAAAAGGGTTCGTATGTGATCTGGTTGCCCCTATAAGGATTAAAACCTGTGCTTAAGCTGGGCATCTCTCTTGCTCAGTAATGCCATAATTTAGAAGTTTGCTGAGCTGCAGCTATTTGCAGTTGTTAGACTGAAACCTCCTTTCATCTCTGCAATCTCATTCAGTCCCCGAGCATTGTGGGGACGCAGGCGAATCACTATAAATAACTGAGCCTTTTCATGTCAGCTGGTACAAATACCAGCCACTTCGAACAATCTGACCTTTCTTGGAGAGTCTGACCAATCTGCAGTAGAAGACGGCTAATATCTTTCAGGATTTTCCATGGTTAAGGTATATATAAAAATTGCTAGCTGTTTGTGTGCACTCCAAATGCTTTCTGGCTTGTTTAATCTGGCTGTGACACTTTGTTCTGTGGTTAAAAAATGAAAGTAACGTCCCAGTTAATGATTTTTGATGAAACCCATTATTCTCACAGCTATTTTTAAACACCATGGAAGGCAAATCAATCTAACACACCTAGAAGACTAATATTTTAATAAACTAACAGAGACAGTGGTCTAAAGCCGTGGTATTTTTCCTCTGAACTCTTGTTTTTAAATGAAACCCTGGGAGGTTACCTTGTCATTCCTTTGCATGAAGAAAGCAAAACCTAGAAAATAAATTGCTTTTGGTGTCTCCTGAAGTTTGTCTTAGCTTTACATGGAAAAGAAAAGAGAAAAAGGTTTCAGCTTCATAATTAGAAAAAGCTGATGAGGGATGTTACTGTAGAAGGTATTAAATTATTATGAGATTTCCCCTTCTTCCACACACCTGTTAAATGGAATGTGATAATGCCTCTCTCTTATTAATATCTTATGAGAAAAGTCAGAGGGGATGTATCCTTGATCAATAGATGTGAGTTTTATACTCACTTCTATGATCCATTCTGGAACATAGGACAAATCTTGCCTCTGTGAGAAACTGAAGATATTGACCCTGTTTTTAGCCATTGTAACCAGAAAGCTAATGAGAAAAGGTTATGAAATATGGAAAATAATCCAGACTGCAGCTTACTTCCTAGCTTTGCTAGAAGCAGTACAGAAATTTCAAGAGGATTTTTCGTGTCTGGCATCCCCCGTTCATTCACGCTGTAGCTGAGAGGTTCACCCCCAGCTGCCCCATTTATAGGAAGCACAGCAAAAAAGATTACTGTTTTCACCCATTGAGAGAAACAGCATAGGGAGGTAAACCTTGGAAAAAATGGGTCTATTCACAGAGTGAGGCAATACCTGATGGCAGGAGTGGCTGTATCTAGCTCACCAGATTTGTCAGGTTTCTTAAGCCACTTTGCAATCCCTCATAAGGATAGTGCATCTGAACTATAGATGTTGATTTGTTTCAAGATAACAAATTTCCAAAATATATACAGAGTGCAGAAATACATTTTAGACTTTTACCATGCCCTTTCTTGGGGCTTGCTCTTTTCCATTTTGCCCTTATGCAGCTTAAAGACAAGTTCCCTGTTGTTATAGTTAGTTGAGTAGCTGTGTACCTGATAGAAGATGCTCAAGAGCACAGATACTCCTTCTGTAGGGTCAATATAGCTAGTCTGGGACTGCAAGTTGAATTCCCTATCACGTCCTTGTATCAGCTTTTAAGTTGCCTACAATTAAGCAAAACAGTGAGATGGTGAAAGAGTATTTGCCTACTTGCTGTTGCAGAGGAAAGCTGGAGATAATAAAATCATTGCCACGTTATGAAAGTGTATGCAGAAAAAGTATTGTCTCCAAACAAGGAGATGCTGATGTGAAATTTGAGAAGCCCTTCTCTGATTTAAAAATGCAATAGATTTGAAGGACATCAATGAGGAAAGGTGAGAAAGGACTGAAGGGAAGGGGATCAGCTGGAATACTTCCCTACCTCCCTGCTTTGCTTTCCCTGCTCCCCAAAATGAACAGGCAAGTTGTCCCACAGTTTCTGGGAAAAACTCACAGAGAGCCTCAATCCTCCACTGCTCTGGGCAGCCCAGAGCCAAACGCAGCCACTTATTTCTTAGCCCGGCTCTTCCTGTCAAAGCTGAACTTGCTCACAGCTATGTGCTGTGCCTGAGTGAGTGGCTGTGTTTTTACATTTGCCCCTTCGCAGCAAATAGACAAAATTTTCAGATGCATTCCTCAGAGACTGTGCTGTCACTGCAGCTGAAGCCAGGAGCTGGAGCAGGGAGCACAGAGCAACCCCATGACCAGCATTAGCAGTGCTCACTCTATTAAAGGCAGCCCTCAGAAAAGGAGAGAGTTACTGAATGTCAATTAAAATGCTTCAGTGATTTAAGTGGGCAACTTCCATGCGCTGCTTTGTAACGCTACACCCCTCCGTCTCCAGTTAACGGCACGGCTTTTACAGCAGCCCCTAGTAGGTGAATTTATGCAACAGCATTGACAGTGACCTTAAAGAGGGATCATTAAACTATTTTCCTCGCCTGAAATTCGTAACTCTATCTGCTTCCGCTGCGGGAGAGGATGAGACAAGGAGCAGAGGCAAGGAGCAGCTCGTTGACCACCCAGAATGAAGGAAGAACCTGAAATTACTTTGTTAGCCTTGATTCTTCTTGGTGCATATCCTAGGAGAAAAGTGAGAGAAAAACTTTTTAAAAGCAGGAGATATGATACCTGCAGAAGATAGGAGTTTACTAGTATCTAACAGCAGAGCCAGAGGGATGTTGCTCCCTGACGGAGTGGGCAGCACCCCATGGGCTGGCGCTGGTCCGGGCGCAGGCGATGCTCCTCCACTGACGCTGCCAGGGAGGACAACAGAGCCCTTGTTCTTACCGGAGCCACTGGTGTCCCGGGGCTCAAGGGGCCACCGCTCTGCCTGTCCCAGCAGCCTGCTGCCAGGCGTGCCACAGCACCTGGCACAACAAAACACAGCAAAAGGCTGGGAGGTGACATCCCAGCAGCCAGCACCACATCCCAGCAGCCAGCACCATGCCAGGGGAGGTTTCGGCAGCTGCTAACTTATGGGAAAGGATGACTTTTGTCACTTGTCTCACCTCAGACATGCTGCAAAGTTCAGCTGAAAGCTCTTAATGGTCCCTTGATGCTGAGCCTGCAGATACAGAGAGATAGACAGCATAATAAACTTTCAAAATGTGATCTAACTGCGTAACACATCAAATGTGTATCTTAACTGTATCCAGTGGAGCTGAAAGGAAACAAACAGCATTTCAAACCAGACCACACACAGCAAGATAACACACATGACTAATTTTGATGACTGATTTCATATAAATAATGCACCAGGATTAGTAAATGCTCTGTAATATCCCTTCATTCCACTCCTTTAATTAACTTTTCATTGAGACTCCAACTGGAAGTGGCTGATTAATAAAGTGTTCGGTTTTTACTACTTACATTAAAACTATATCCTGGCCTTACCAAAAAAATGATGAGAAACTGCGTGAAACTTAGGGAATAGTCTGCTTAGTGTCATTCAAAATAATTCTGGCATCATAGCTCTTAGCTGGGTGGCAAAGGAAGAAATAACAGGTGTAGATAAGGAGTGGGAAGAGTACGGTATTACGGTCGCTACATGTTGTAAATTGCTATGGGAACCAAACAGTTTTGTTCTAGATCAGTTTTGCCACCTACACAAAAGGAGAATAAGGCATAGATAACCCTACAGCTGAGTTCTGTTCTTCTGATGTCTGGCAGTGTTTAAATGAACTCATGAAGGAAGTGTTGAGTAGCGAAAGACAAATGACCTTTTCCATCTGGGAAAGGTCTTAAAACCTTAAAGCTGCAATGCCTGTGTTTATCAGAAGAGAACGCAGGGAAAATGCAGGTGAGGAAGAGAGAAGCTGAATTCGTGCTATCTTAATTCAAAGAGGATGGCAGGATTTAAAAGAGCTAGTGACCTTCAGGAAATTGATCCTGGTGTTGATGGATCACTATATATAGGACCCAGACTAATAGGTCAGCTGCTGCCTCTTCTCTGTAGGAGAGGTGAGATTTCCCACCCCTGCAAAGACAGGAACTTCTTTAAATGGCTCTGGATGAGGCAATTTTAACACTTATTACACCATCCCCAGGGATTTTCAAACTATTTTGCAAATGAGGCAGGCAGGTAGAGCAGATAAGCCCTCCCATCCTGTCATTACTGATGGAAAAACTGATAGACAGCGATGTGACATGACTTGTCCCAAAAAACCTCCCTAAGAGGGACTCTCGTTGCTTGTTTCTCAGGTATGTGATTAACCACCATCCACCTTTGCCTTTTTACGAGTTTCGCCAGCTTTCACATTGGAACTGTGCAGAACCACAGGTTTTATGTACTTTTTAATACTAAGCCATCAATTAGTCCAGGTTTACTCAAAACAGTGCCCAGGGTCTCTTTAGAGGGCTATAAACCTGAGAGGACCTATTTGTGATCTTGGGCTGAGAGTCAAGTTTTAAAGGGAAAGTGAAACTGGGGCAATTTTTTTCATTACTTCAGTTTTCATACTTAGTTCTCATATTGTGTGTTTGAATGTGCCTGAAGGGTTGCATAGAATGCAACTTGCAGATTTCCAAGGCCTTTTTCTGTTTCAGCCTTGATCCCAAAGCTTGACTCTACTAAGGCTGCCAGCCCCTCCATACAGCATTCGTAATACTAACATCGCAACTATTATTTGGGTTGGATCTTCTAAGACACATTAGAAATCAAAGGCGCGTTTACAAGAGCCATCTGCAATGGGTATTGCCCCTTTGTCACACCATAGTGTAGGAGAGCAAAATTCTACAAAAGCAGTATCAAAGCTAGGTAGAGGAAGCTAATAACAGCAAACAGAGCAAGAAAAAATAAATAATAAAAGGATTACCCACTGCACAGAAAGCTTCCCAAGGTTCAGTACGACTGTGGGAAAGAATTCATAATCCCAGGTTTCATTCAGACCATTTCTGGGAACAAAGGCACCTGTATTAAAATCAGTGTTGTTGATTTTGGCAAACAGTGATTGAATAGAAAAGATGGTACAAATCTGATTATCCCTGGGCATAGAATTCCTCGTGCTTCACACATCCTCTCTACCCTTCCCACATGCATCTTGGCATGACCCGGTGTCCTTTGTTTTGCACCACATCTTTTTTGATTGAGTGAAAGCTGAGATCTGAAAATAACCTTGAGATGGTAATAGGGTGAGTATGAGAGAGCGCTCTGTAGCGGGAGCGAGCAGGCTTCATGGGGCAGCCCTCCCACCTGCCAAGTCTCACCACAGTCTCCTGTCCCCTGGATCCTTTTGGAACCCGCTCTGAGAAAAATTCAGTCATATGTTTAGTTAATTTTAAACTAAAAACCAACCAGACAACCAGAGTTAATAGTATTCATTTAAATTAGAAGTTCTCCCATATATGGAAAAAGTCCCTGGCTGGTTTTCTCAGCAGCTGGAAACACACAGAATTCCTCCCAGTCTACAGGCAGATTCATAGGAGCTGAGCACCTTCCCCAGCACTTCTTCCTAAAGGCATACAGAAAAGCAAGATGGAAAATGAACAAATACTGAAGTCATTCAATAAAATGTTAGAGAGATAAGAGTAGCTAGAGATAAGAATAGCTAGCAAGGAGAAGCGGAGGACTGGCACAGGATCCTTCCACTACAAGGTGTGGAGCAACTAGGGACTGTCGCTGGAGGGACACCTCTCCCGAAATAAAAATGTCACACCTTAGCATGCCTCCAAGACCCGAATTATTTTACAAACAGGAAGAAGTGCTACCAGCTTAAAGTGTCATTCACTACTGAACTGCAGCACAGAGTGAGAAACGGCAGCTATTCAATTGCTGTTTGGGACAGAAAGCGAAAAACAACATGGCCATTGAAACGATGGGAGGAATTTCTGACGGGCAGAGCGTAATTAGCCAAGCTGGCCTGTGGCCAGGACATGGAGGTTAGTCATCTCCTTTTGTGAAAAGTGCCATCAGATCTTCAATGACTAAGAGCATTCAGGACCTTGGGTTTATGTCTAATCCAGAAGATTGATAACAACGCTAAAGAGGAAACATCAGAGGCGAGTATGAGCATAAACAGGGAGGATACGCAAGACATCTTCCAGACAGAGGGGGCAAAATGGAGCTCTAGAAACTGGCCAAAACAAACACAAGTCACCATGAGTGGATGGGGGTCATTCCAGGCTACTATGAGAATTACATCAGGAACCGGCATTGCCCTCCACTTGGCTCCACAAAGTTTGACTTTAACACTTGAATGTCACTGACAGAACAAGACAAAAATGCTTTACCCACCGTCAAAGAAAGCCAAGCAGGAAAGACAGGGAGATAGAAATTAGGAGTCTGATTTCACTTGGGGGAACAATTAAGAATTATTTATCGAGGATGAACTAATGGATCTTTATTTTTAGAGGAGAGCTTTGGGGAATTTTAAGAGTTTCCCGCTCTTAGCTTGTATTTAAATAATAAATAAGTATCTCTCTGAGTTCTGGGGAAGGTTCAAGACTGCAGTTCATCCAGTTGCAGCCAGACCACAAGGAACTGTTTTCAAAATTGAAACAACGAAAATAACCAGCATTCCTGGAGCCAATTCAGATGTTCTTCCATCTTTTCAGAAAACACACAAGTAAATAATTTCTCCTAGTGTTGTTATTGCGGTCTGTCCTGTTAAGACAGGGGAGTACTCCAAAACATGCACATCTGAAACTACAGGATTGATCAGTAACACATCATTCAGCAAGAAAGTCTGCAAGTGTGAAAAATAAATACTGCAAAAATAATCCTGATGGATTTTCAGCCCTTGACAGACAAGCCTGGATACAAATGCACATAAATTGAAGTTTGTCTATGGCTCGGATTTGAGCTGAAGAAGGGGTTGAAAATCAAACCTGATGCTTTTCATCTACTTCAAATGCTAACTGAAAATGCAGACCCACAAAGCTAGCCCTAATCATTTACTTTAAAAACATTGTTCACTTTGTTTTAGGTACAAGCTTTAACTCTGTCTGCAAGCAGCTATTTATAGGGATCGTGTCTTTCTCTATCCATTTCACATACACACTGCAGCAAAAGGTCAATCATAAGTATGTATCAGAAGTGGAAGACAGTGAAGAGGCACGCTAATCAGAGTTGCTTCTAACCACTTGCTGTTCAAAGAGCAGAGTGGGGCTGGATACTAATGTATTTGACCCTTCAAAAGCTCAGTAGCCAATTAGCTTGCTGAAGGCTATGATGAACGGCACTCATTTACTGTGCACCCACACATTCAACTGTCATGTTTCACAAGCAGCGGGACTGTCTATAGCTACCCAGCAAGGCCCTTCGCATACTTAATGCTGAGAACACATATGTAGTCACTAGAGAGGAAACAAGATGTAAAAAGCACAGCTTGGGATGACTTCCACAAATAAAACAGTGTCATTCACAAAACTGTAAGACAAAACTGTTCTCCTTGCTGCATCAAAGGCAGGTCTGATGTTTCCTCCAGAGCACCAGAGTCATAACCGTGGAGGTAACCCATGGAAAACCCAAGCTGATCCTTGACATCTTAGTTGGAAAGATCGTTACTAAAATGCCAGACCACATCTGAAGATGTTCACACATTTGTGTGACATGTCTAGCTCATGTTTTCCTCTGCCCTACCACAGCATGCTTGGCCAGTACTGGAGCCCATCACGTCAGAACACTTCATTCCCATCCATAACTCACAAATCAGCAGTGCAGATTTGCTGTTTTTCTTTTTAACCATCAAAGCAAGATAGCCAGGGCTCACAAAACAAAGTCTAGGTAGATAAATGCAGAGACAATATCAGGGGCTCCTTCTGTCTCTCAGTGTCCCTCAATCAGTGCAATACTTGCAGATCAGCAGGGCTGATAGCACAGCAACTGAACGATACAGTCGTGAACACCCTTTATCTGAGAAATTACTGCACATACTTAGTCAGCTACTTGTGAAGGGCATTTATTGGTCTGGTACCAAATCATTAAAACACTTAACATAATTCTTAAGTCACACATGTCCCACAAGTGAAGTATGTCCTTGGCAGGAAGCTGAATCCAAACAGACTTAAACACATGCTTAAATATAAGCACATACGTAAGTGTCTCACTGAACTGTGGCTGTGTTGACATTCGTACTACTAGCCAAGGTGTCAAGCAGAATCATTTATTAGTTTCTTCTCTCTCCCCATTTACTTTTTTTTTTTTTTTAATACTGGCATCTTCATGAAGAGAAGTTGCAGTCCATACCAAGCAGACACAACTAATCAGTCTTTTCTAATAGAGAAATTAGGCGAGACAGACAATGGCAACTGTGAGAGATGTTGATGCCTTACTTTTAAAGCCCCTAATTTAAAAAAAAAAAAAAAGTGTTGTGTTTTAGCCCTTGGCACCAGTGATTATGCAAAAAATGAGGCATTGCATTCAGCTACTTTGAGTTAAAGTTCTCTTTAAAAATTTCCAGTAAGCTAAACTTAATGGAAAGTCAGGGATGTTTGTTTCACGAGTTAAAAGGAAAGTTTCCCCTTTTAAGTAGCAAAGCAAGAGATGGGGAATGTTTTTTTTTTTTCTCAACATATGCCATTTATGCCCTGGTACTCTCAAAACTTCATACACTTTTTATGTCTCTCGGTTGAGCTGCCACGATCTGCCTAACAACATTTCAGTCCCATGTCAGTTTGAGGGCTACATCTAAGCCTCAGCTATAATTCATCAGGATCAGATGGCAGCCGGTCCTGAATGCATCTCCTGAGAGCTGGGACACTTCTCACCCGTCATGGAGCAAAAACAATTATCTGAAGCTACCCACCTGCTCCAGTGCCACTTTGTCAAATATGATACTTCAGGGGGTGACACTTACCTGTCATACCGATTTTTTGGATGTTGACATAGCAGTTGGGGTGAACATCTGTTGCTGCTACTCTGTTGTGATCTCATTTAAACTCTTCAGAAGCAAAGATGAAAACATATTTCCGTGCCTCCCTCCTGCTTACTCCACCTGAGGAACCCTCCACATCTCATCTGAGCGGCTGAACAGCTGTGACCAGATGACACCTTATCCCCTTCTCTCTCTGAAACATCACTAATTCCCAGCTACTCACTCACTGAACCCTCACCGCTAGTGGCATTCCTCTGGGTATCTAGCTGTGTCTATGGCCGTTTTCCCACCTTTTCATATACATATCTCAGCAAATCAAGGGGAAATTAGACCATTTGCTTTGTAGCTGATGGAAACTGTGGAGAAAACAAAACAAAACAAAAAACCTGGCTGCAAATCACAGAATGAATGTCCAAGGTTGGGTGCCCCACTGAGTGGGAGCGTGCTGAGAAACTAGGACAGGATAAAGGACCAGTCAGAGCAACGTACTGGGACCAGTGGGTTGCACCCTGCTGTCCTCCCTCCTACAGCCGCGTGCCTCCTGCAAACCATTTAGAATGATGCATGCTCTTCCTTACTGCTAGGATTTGCTCTCTTTTCAGGTTATGGGGCTTTTGGGTAGTTTTTGTACTCGTCCTACTTTGTTCCAACTGTGCAAGAAAAAAATAATTCCCTTAGCAAGCAGCCTCAGTTCACCTGGGTGAGATGAAAAATGGCCCAGAAGACCAGGCTCCACGGCTGTGGCAGGGGCAGGGAGGAGCGTTACGCTGGTGAGGTAGAGAAGACAGTCTATTTGGTTATCTGCTCACAGTCAATCTGTGGGAAGCTGCCAGGCTCAGACCGCACTCTGGATCTCAGCCTACATGACTTTTTTGGGCTGCAGGAGTGAAAAATCAAACCAAACCAGCAGCCCTGATGGGCTTTAGGCTTGGATGTGGTCTCAACCTCTCTTTTCCAAAGCTGACAGCAATTAGAGGAGGCTGGCAGATGCTTTCTCCCAACAGCCTCTAGCTTTAATGAGCACCTCCTCTGCATCTAACTTGCGATGTAGCTGCAGAGCCTCCATGTCAGGCACACAGCTTACATACAGTGTCACTCAGTAAGGAATAAAGACAGTAATATAGTCATAGCTACCTCTGGGACTGACATTTTCGCAGTACGACAGCTTCCAGAAGTTCAAAGCTTTGCATGAACAGAATACACGGAGGCTGTTTGTGTTAACTAATCAGTGTTTCCATCTCTATGTGATCATTTTCTAAATTGCCATAAAAGTGGCACCAAGAGCACAAGAAGATGAAACTCTTCTGTCTGGGTGCTGTAATCACACTGAATGCATCTGAGCAGACTGCATAGCAAATGGGCACTAGAGATTTTAAATATCTCCGTTTTCATCATTAAACATCGCAAGCTAGTTCCTGTTTCCTTCTCAGTCACCTCTCCCGACTCCATCAGGCTATTGATGCAACACTGAGTGATATGTGGCAGCACGCTACTCTCAGTGGAGATGAATTATTTCTTTTTTAAGGCTCCTACAACCCCCACCCCCTCTGGGTCTCTCAGTTAGTAAAGCATCATGTCAAAAACTAATGGGAAGGTGTGAGACGTGACATGACTTTACGAGAAAAGAAAATTTGGGCCAAGGGAGACGGAGTTTGGGTTTTGATGAGGGACTTTGTTTTTCTGTTTGTTTCTTCCCCCTAAGAATATGTGTCTCTTTTTAAATCTGAATGTATTGCTGTGATTCATACTGTAATTGCTACAGGAAATCAGGAGGGACTGCACCTGTGTTGGACCACGAGTGAGCACAAAGTGATGCTGGTTCCTCCCCATACCGACTAATCCCCTTTGCTGTGCACAAACATCACTACCTGCCTGAAACCCCTTCAGCCCTCAGATTTCCATTTACAGCTGTCTCCAGAGTGTCGCAAGCAAAGATGATGGATGGGCAGAATTTTATTTCCATTAGAACGAAGCCAACTGAATATTTCCATCTGCTTTATTAAAAATACCGGTTCTTGCTTTGCTTAATCTTGAAAAATGCAACATGTTTCTGCAGCTGAGTTTGCATTTCGTCTAGGAAATGGATGCCTGAGGTGGAATGATTTTCTGTCGGCACACAGCAAGGTGCAAATTAGTGCCTTCGCTCCCGTGGTCAGAGGGCATCCAGCTTGGCAGAGAGAAGCTGATAGCCCTACAATTATCGTCTCCCCAAAAGGCAAGGTTTTTGGCAAGGTGGCCCCTGAAGTCCAACAACGAAGGCAGTCAGGGAGATAACCTGAACCGCCCTCTCATCTTGGAGCTTGGTGCTCCCTCCCTGACCACATCCAAGCCCTGAAGAACGTCACTCTCCCTCCTTGGGAGAGTTTCTGTAATTCCTGCTCTTGACACACAGCTTGTGATCCATTGCTGGTATCTATCAGAGAAGATTGCTGGAAGAAGTGAGGGCTAAAGTATTTGGACTCCACGGGGTGGGAGGGATGATTGGGAGTGGGGGTGGGGGCAGGGGGCAGTATGTTAGAAGCACGGGAGCTTGGCATCTAAGAGAGGGGCCTGAGGGAGTCAGATGTGGGTGAACTGCTCTATCACAGCATCTGTATAACTAAAACTCTGTCCAAAGAATAGAGTTTGTTCAAAGATTTTCTTTACTTGCATCACTTTTCCTATTTCCCTCTGCTTTTCCCAGAAATAGAACATGACATTTATTTTTATGGACAGCATGATCTTATGGCTATTCCCCTGTGACGGGGTAATCTGAACACAATTATGTTCTGTTGACAAAAACTGATAAAACTGTATTGTGTCAACACTCTGAACTAACAGATTTGTCATCTGCTCTGCTCTCAGATAATAGAAACAGAATTAGAAAATGCTCTGACAGACTCTATCCTCTTCCATGGCTAGGTAAGGCACAGCTCTGTGCTTGGTTACTGTACCCCAGTGTTACCCCAGATGTAGCAACATCTGCCTAGCTGTGTTTTAAACTCAAGTGTAAAATTTGCTTTGATGGACTTCTTTTGGCAGCTTATAGCTTATAGGCCTTGAAGTAATTTGACCTAAGTTCTCCATTTCACTTCAGTTCTATTACTCCCACTTTTTCCATGGCTTTAGAAAATCCAACTATTTTGGGTATTGTTTTTTTTGCCATGCAAATTTCCTTCTAGAAAATGTATTTAATAATAGTACCTGCATTATATCCTCCCTCCAGCTGACTTCTTCATGAGTTCATGGACAGAGGTCTACCCAGACTGTTGTTTTCCTGAGACAGGTGCCTACATTTGCCCAACAGGTAGTGTCAGCCTTAAGCGTGTGCAATTTCAAGCAGAAAGATGTGTACAACTTCTTAAAACACCATCCCATCCTAAGTCTGAGGGCAAGTTTGCACTTCCAACTCTTGATTAGTTGGATGACAATTACTGCTTAAGAGCTAAAAGAATGCTGATATCATTCAAGCAAAACAGAAAAGCTTTTTTATGCCAAAAAAAAAGCAATTTCCAAAAAATTTCTGTAAAACATTTTGTTTTGCAGCTGTGACTCCTGCGCTGTTAAATGCCATTAAACAGCATTTCCATTCAAAAGGGGAAAGTGCAATGTACCTTGAGGCTTTCCAAAACTAGGAATCAATAGCCACCAGGTGCAAGTGGGGAATGAGTCAAGTGTGCTAGCATTTGGTCACCTGGCTAATGCCTGTCTGAAAAGGTCATGAACATCGGCCTCCTCATCAGAACAGGAGGGATGATAGGTGCCATGAAGATGCTCTTAGCTTATATGTCTGGTTCTTCCTCAGCTCATTCCCCCAGCTTCCAGGTTCAATGCTATGTCAGACTGGGACTGTTTCAGGACAACAAACATCAGAATAATCCAAAGTCTACTCCAATTTGAGATGCTGGACTCCCTCTCTCCTCCAGCCTGTCCCAACAGCCCACTTTGCTCCTCAGCTTCTGCAGTGCCCCAGCGCATCCCGCCAAGAGGAGTTCGTTCCTCTGTAAAATGCATTTTTCAGAGGTGTTTCCTTTGTTTTGATACATTTCTTGTTTGAACAGAAAAATAGAATCGGTTTTGACGGCGGGGTGAAATGAACAATGTGCACACGGAGCTCTATTGTTTTTTCCCCTGATCCATCTCCTGCTAGTGGGATTTTTTAGTGTGGGGGTGGAATCAAGGCGTTTACATCCTGAAATGAGAATGATGGTCTGGAATAGTGGTTTAAGGTAGTTTGGCACCATATTCTGATACCCATAGCAACCTTTAAAGAATATTGTGCTGGACATTGCAATGGAAATTTAACACCATCTAGAATTGAATTCACAAGCCAAGTTTCCCAGAAGAAGCCACAGCTCATTACCACACCTACAGAACCACTCTTGAAAGAGAGCACAGATCTGACTCTTGTTCCTCATCCTCTCTGACCAACAGCCTCCTCAAAAAAAGGATGCTGCTGTGAGAAAATAAAGAATATTGTGCTGGACATTGCAATGGAAATTTAACACCATCTAGAATTGAATTCACAAGCCAAGTTTCCCAGAAGAAGCCACAGCTCATTACCACACCTACAGAACCACTCTTGAAAGAGAGCACAGATCTGACTCTTGTTCCTCATCCTCTCTGACCAACAGCCTCCTCAAAAAAAGGATGCTGCTGTGAGAAAACAGCTAAAAAAAAAAAAAAAAAACAGGTGCTAAAGTTCTTTTAAGAATTGACTTCAAGCAGCAAACGCACTGTGTAGTGAACAAGTTTGGATAAAGCGAAGCAATATCACTATGGACAACAGACTTTTGCTTGCCCACCAGGTTGGTTCTCTCTGTGTTACCACACCTAAGGCTCAAGTAAATCTCCTCAAATGAGTATTTCTCTTGTTTTATCAGCAACCATTTTTCTATCCCAATGTATTTGACCATGTTAAAACAAGCTGCATAGACCTAATATGATTTATTTTACCAAAAACTCTTGGTCCTAGATATAATAATTTTTTTTAAGTTTATGCTCAAGATTAATTCTTGGTACAATTTGATTATGATTTTAACACTAATCCAAAGTGTGTTAGAATCCAAGATAGTCAGCTTGTAATGCTTGAGTTTTCCACTGGAGTCAGAGGCCATTATTCACACGCTTAAAATTAGGCATATGCTTAAGTGCTTCGCCTTTGGGATAAAGAGCCCATTTGGGACTCTTCGGTACTTAGCTCTGATAAAATCCATCAATCTTGCTTAGATGATTAAAACAAAAGCATCTTTCTCAGAACTTCCAACAGGTGTTTTCATAAATTTTAACATACTTCTTTTCCCTGTCTCATTCATTTCCAGTACAAGTATTCCCTTAAAAGCTGAATGAAGAAATCTGTAAACTTAATGGAGGAAATTATTTGGATAGAAAGACATCTAAAGAAATATAACAGCACTTGCAATGATCACTGGCCAAATTCTGCACCCATTAACTTTCATTATGCCTTTCCCCACTGCCAGAGGTATCTGTGCAAATGAGATTTTCCAAAGTAACTATTGTCTTCTCTGAATCCCACTAAATCCTTTCTAATAGTCTCTGAGCAGAGGTTTTTAACAAACCAACGGAGTCTATAACTGCTCGCTCCATATGTCTGAAGTGTATTCTCCCTTCCACCCGCCCCATTTCATTCTGTTGACAACGTGCATTTTGTCAAACCTCTTACTGCAAATCATTCAGTCAATGAAACTGAAAGACATTTCAGCACATTTTTATCAACAGAATGTAATTTTGTGCAAATCATGCTGTCAACAGGAAAGAATGACACAAGAAAAGTGAAAGAACCCAAACTCATTTTGTCCACATAAAATAAATTACAGTTTGCTTTTATTTTGTGTATGTAGACAAAATGGAAAAAGCAAAACTTTCCCATATGTGGACAAAATTAAGATTGATCTCTTAATTCAGGGGACCAAACAGTATTTGGCAGAAAGATACTAACACTATGAAGGACAGCTGAGATGCTGAGCAAGAAGATTTTTTTCAGCACTGTGCACCTTTCACTGTTTTCGTTGTATCAGTGAAATGCCATCAGAGATATTTAATCCATCATAGCAAAATATTCAGTGGTGGACTTGAATACAGGAAAGTAGGCTGAGCTAAAGAAAAACATGGATGCTGTTTCCTTTTCCTGTTGATTAATGGCTTGGGGTGCTCTGCAGGTGCATGTCCAATGCTGTCTGCACAATGCTCTCTGGTCACTGATGCTCCTCACAGCTTTGTGCCATAGCTGCAGCCACCTCTCATTTCCCTCCATTATGATCTTTTCATCCTTTTGTTGCTGTCAGGCTTGCTCTTGTTATTACAAAGCTTGTTCTTGGCAATCATGGCTATACCTCGGGGTCCCAGGCTACCCAGCCCCCTGATGGCTGGCATCACTAAAGCTCTGCAGGTCAAAGCAGAGGGGTTTCAACAGTTGACTCGCAGATGCTCTCCATCACAGGACTGAAACCAATTTCCACCTCTCAACAACTAAAAGGCCTTTTTTGCTGGTCCAGAACAGGGACAGGATTCCTGCCTGGCCCTCTGTTAACACCCAGCAAAACCCATTTAGGGAAAACATTGGCTTCTCTAATGATGGAGTGAAAAACAGCCCCTGGGAGCAGAGGATTACAGAAGGACACTAAACCATTTACTTTCTGACACCTACTCAGGTTTTACTTCAAGGTGTGCTCAGCTGATTTTGATTTAAAGCTTATTTTTTGTAAGGATGGCTGTTTAATTCTCCTTAATATTTTGATACTATTTTTCTATGAACTGGAGTTATTTCTTAATATGGTAAAAGACAACAATACCCTTCCTGGGTTTTTTTGTTTGTTTTTTTTTTTTTTGAGAATTTCACTGTGTTTTCAGACCACCTTATCCCTTCCAGTTCTTCAGTGAATTGTTCAAATAAGGTCTTGGAGAACTGACAGTCCCAAAGAGTTTGTATGGGGCTGGAGGAGCAGTGACAGAGTGGCTGTTATCCAGCATTTTAGAAATCAGAATGAGCCTTACCACATGCCATTTTGGTACACACTGTGGGGGATAACAGATCAATTTCTCCATCAGACCCCAGTCTTTACTGGGGAAGGCGATGATCCAGCCAAATTCCCGGAGTCCTGCTCATCCACAAAAGGGGGACGCACAGAGAGAAGGTACGCCTTGTGCAGCATTGGAAATGTAACTGCTTTGAGACACGGGCCAGCACGCTGACACCAAGAGCTGGCAGCGAATATGTCAGAGGGATCACGAAGTTGGCATGAGAGGGTTTCAGCTAATACAAGAGATTATTTTCAGGGCCTTATTGTGTGCCAAACACAACACAAAGCTGGCCTCAGAGAGCAACACTTCTGCTGGAGCCGTGGGGGGTGGCAGCGGAGCAGAGCAGACGCTCGGGGAGAAACCAGGCTTGGGATTTTATCTGGGACAGCACTGGGGCTCTGTAGGGACCAGCTACTTTTTGGCTGTGTGTCCCTTCTGTGTGTCTTAGCTGATCTCTATGTGCAGCGGTCTGCCCAAGGTGCCTGTGGGGTGGGTCATCTTTCTGATTTTTACACCCATGCTGACATAGTATTAGGAGGAGGACTTGGTGCATCCCTTTGGCTGCGCCGGGCTGCTCGAGTGAATTCCAGATTTGAAAGCCTTCATTTTTGTCAACATCAAGGACCTCTTCCTGTTTAATCCTTACCTGGCTTTCTACCCAGAGCAGCCCCAAAGGCAATCAAGTGTTCATTAAAAGCACAGGGTCGCTTTAGAAGTGGTAGATAGATTCAGTGGGAAGAAGTATCCTGAGGAATGGAAAAATAATTTCATTCCACGTTGCTGTGCACTTCTCATGGTATCTTCTTGCCAGTTTGGTCGTGCTGACAGTGCTGCATATTGAAAGGATTCATACCTGTGAGGCATAGACAGCAAGCCCTGCAAAGCATTTACTTGGTCTAGATCAAGACAATTTTCCTCCTTTTAAAAGCTATTGTGCCAAAGCCTTTCTGAGGGCAATGACTGCACCTTCAGCCTGGCCATCCTTGTCCACTGGCACTAGATGCCCTCGCCCTGGTCGGTTCTGCCAGCATGTGGCACAGGGCTGTTTCATAAGCGTAGCAGACAGAGCACTTCATACTGTGGCAGTCAGAATAGAGGTCTTGCTAACTAATCTGTTTTTTCTTTGCGTGTTGACTTCAGCTTGCACAAAATCCCCAGTCCTGTCCTAGCTGTGTCCACCCAACATTTTCAACTGAATTTTGAACAAAAGAGAGGAAATGAAGACCTTGGAATTTCCATTTTTTCGTGGCTGATTTCTTGTATGCATGTTATACAATCAACTCACGAGGAAACCTGGAAAGCTTATATCAATATGAAACTACAGTACTCAGCTGCAGGACACCTGGAAATCAAATCAGGAATTACTAACACAGAGGTAGATTGTACATTCCCTGCTGGAATTTACCCACATCCTCATTCAACAGCAACAATAAAATTATGGCAGTGGTGATGAGAAACAAATATTCAGAGTGCAACCTGTGCTGCTTTCCTATTATTCTGCCAAATGCAGCCCATCAGCACTTTTAATTTAGAGCAAAAATATTGGGCAGAGAACAGAAGAAAATGGGGAGAGGATTTGAGTAGTTACTTCATGGCTCAGCAGCAACTGCTGCAAAAGCCATGCCTTGTGCATGTTGAGGGGAGTGAACACAGCATCTGCATTGGTTCCCCCTTCACTTGAAGGAAGCGGAGGCTTGAGATGGGTGGTTGGGTACAAGCTGTTTGCAGAAAGTCATGAGCTTTCCAGCTGAGTACCTTGCTGAAGTTCACTCTAGTCCACCTACTGTCCACCATGTCAAGTAGATGATTGCAAGGCCTCCTGGACCATCTTGTGATAAACATGGGACCTAGCTGCATACCCAGATGGCCTGTTCCAGGCTAATCTATTAAGTATACACAAAATTTTGAGCTCCAGAATGGAACTAAGTCACCCCTTGGTACAAGTTTAATAGTAAAGATTGGGCTGCTGGTTCAGAGATGTACCTGTCTGTCAATGTACACGCCCTTGGAGAAAAAAAAAAAATGTTGTTACATGTAATAGCAGTGGTTCCCCACATTACTGTGGATGTGCTGATGTTGATATGGCAGATCATGGCCCAGGAGGAGCAGTAAATATGGTGCTCATCCAGCACTGGTGTGTCACAGTCACCTGTTGAAGACTTCAGCTCCCAAACCTTCTGCAAGAAAAGGCTATTTGTATTGAAAAGCTGAACTCTTGGTTATAAAAACCTGGAAACCTGGCCATTTGTTTTTAAATGCAAAAGCCAGCCACTGGCAATTTCTCACAGAACAGTCCAGATTGCAAGGGACATGGGGAGATTTCTGGTCCAACTCAGAGCAGGAAGAAGGCTGAATTCAGCCCAGGTTGCCCAAAGCTTTGTCCAGCCCAGCCATCCAAACAAGTTCTCTAGGAAACTTCTTCCAATGTGGACACTCCTCATGGTGAACTTTTCTTCCCTCCCCCCCGCCTCCTCTTTCAGTTTATCACTGTTATCTCTCATGCTCCCCCCATTAACCTCCACTCTCTCAATAAGGGCTGGTTTTCTTGCATACATGTTACATGATAGAACCTTTCAGTAATGGGAATCAATCAAAAGGCACTGGTAATTCTAAGTGCGCTATGGGGAAACAAAAATACAACTTTCAGGCAGAGGTATCTGTTTGGCAGCTAATGAATGTACAGTGGCATTATGGGTGAGTGTAGCCCCATGAATCCAAAGTGATTTACTGAGTTATGCTGTACATCAAGAACCTGCAAACCCTACAAATGTCTAACACTTAAAAATATGCGTATCTTCCAACATGCAAGCCTAGAAAATGTCCACAGGCTTTGATGTTGGCACTTCTCATTACTGGTTTTTTTATCATAATAAAATCAGTTCTGCTAATCACCACTCATAATACAGAACTTATTTCATTTGAACTGCAGTTTAGAGAAAAATATTTCTCGGTTTTTAATCCCAAAATAGCTGCAACTGAATTCAAAGATGGACTTCAAACTGCATCCTTTGCAAAAACCAGAGTTCAGTTCCCTGATGCTAGCAGTTGGATCCAAACCTCATGTCACATCAGTCTTGGCAATCTACAAAAAAACAGTGACTTTCAACCCAAAAACCACCTGTATGCTAAATTATTTCTTAAAAAAACAAGTCTGGAGCAGGTATCTGCAAGGGTAGAGAAATCAGCAGAGCCTGGCTTCTCTGCTTTGCTCAAACAGCTGGCATTCCAGGAAAGACGCCAATAAAGGACTCTGGGGTGATTTTTGCCAAGTTGAGTTTTTAATTTGTGTAGTTACGTGACTGAATGCAACACAGATCTTTCAGGTTCAAAAATAAGAAAAGATAACCAAAATCATTACAGGTTTAGTTGGGGTGCTTTGGCTCCTTCTTCCCCTGGTTTGATCACCTCTAAGCAAAGCTGGAGAGCCAAGAGGCAACCAAAATATTTTGCCCTGAAGGGTATTAACAGGGACTGATAATGTTCCCAGATCATTTGTCACCAAATTAAAATCCTGGGACTCTGTGCCGCCACGTGAAAAGATAAGCCCTGCAAAACTCAGGGGAGCGAGGGCAGTGGAAAGGGACAGAGCCTTCCAGCTCAGCAGCCACGATGGGTTATTTGTTAGAACAGAGCCAGTGAAAGGTATTTTGACCACATTGGGCTGCCCGATTTTCTTATCACCTCTATTTCATGCTTTCCTCATAGTGCTTTTATCCAGTGATATGAATCACTGCCAGTTTTCCCTGCACTATCTGGGGACACCTTATACACATGACCGTTTTGGGGGTGCCTCCATGGGCTATACCTGCTTTCAAAAATCAGTGCACACCCTGTGCCCAGCAGAAAGCGTCGCCAGTACTCCTACAGCACAGGTGTAGCCAGCAAGCTCTCAAGCACAGGGATTTTAATGAGCAGAAGGTAGGCTTTCCTCCCATGTCTCACCCAGAGCTTCTCAAAGGCTCTGGCTTCGCATCTGAATTGCACTCGCTCCTAATGCATCCGGTAGATTTACACCTGTTTGTGGAGCAAGCCAAGAACATTTTGAAATTACCTGGCCTGTGATTTTGGCCACCCTTTGCCTGCTGTGCATTTCCCTGATACATAGAATGAACTCATTCACTCCAGCTATTTGGATACACACCTCTCTTTTCCAAAACTGCCCAGTCTATTTTAGCATAACTTTCAAGAACGTCTCTTAGCACAGAGAGTCATTGAAAAGCACAGCACTGCTAAAGCACCCAACAACCAGCTGCATTGCTCCAAAACTGATTTATTGAAAGGGATTTGTGGAAAAAGGGATTTAACATGCCTACTCTTCCAATATAAATGACAGTGCAAAGCTGATCTGCTTTCCGGTTTGTTTGACTTATACGTTTTGTATGGCACGTGTCCCTGGAGGAATTTGTTAAAAGGCACTCACAATTACAGTATGGAAAGAGATATTGTGGCCTGTTGCCTGCAGCACTTGCTGTGTGGCCTTTGGAAGTCGCTTGGCCTCTAGGAATTGAGTTGTCCAGGTAAAAGGTGGCCTCAGCCCCCCTTCCTCTCTCCAGCAGCCCCAAGGTAGCGAACACGCTCAGCTCGGCACTGCCTTCCCTGCCAATTGCTAACCACTGCCATCAAAACACGCGGAACAACACTTGTCTCAGGGGTATGGGATTAATTAATTTGCATAGACAACAGTGTTTTGGAGCTGCTGTACTCTGCCTAATTGCCAGGGACTCTAATAGGTCCCAAGTGCATCTTATTCTCCACAAAAGCAATGCTGCACGGACAAAACCACCTCCGGTCCCTCACCCTGCTGCATTATTACTGTGGCAAAAAGCCTGTCTGACAGTGAGAGCCCTTTGAAGACAACAGCTGAATCAGCTCCTCGATATCAAAGGTTTGTTCTGGTTGCCACAACGTGCCACAGATTTCTGCTGCAGCATCTCTGGGTTAACCTCTCCTCTGTATTAAAGGTGGGAGCAGAAATGTCAGGACCCTGATGGCGAAAGGGAATTTTTGTGAAGCTCATCACCATGTGTCCAAAAACGCTCCAGGCAGGATCTTGTTCCTCAGGAAAATCTGAGGATGGAGATGTGAGAGTGGTTCTTTCTGGGGCTGTTCCTTGGCCTCAGACTGCTTTATCATTTAAGAAATCATATCAAAGAAACTGAGAGAGCCTGAAGAACAGACATCTCAGAGCAAAACCAAAATTCAAACGTGAGATAAGAAAGGAGGGGGAATAAAGGTCAGGGTTTCTCTGGGGAGCACAGAGGAAAGAGCAGCAATACCTACTGTGGGTGTTCAGAGACATCAGAGTTCTCCACACATGCTGTGTGCCAGGGAGCCCCAAACAGAGGCAAAAAACCACACCTGTATTGTTCAGACCTTTGAGAGCACTGCTTTGGCCTTCTCAATCCTCCAGCCTGCATCATCTGCCTGTCTCTGTGCAAAACACAAAAACCACCCCCCAAAGTGGTGCCCTGAACTTCCCCACTGTCCCCCATCACACTGCCAAGCTAATAACGAACGAGCCATGGGGTTTTGGACAGAAGAAGGCCAGGAGAGACACAGGTGTAGGGCTGGAGTCTGATATGCAGTGTAGTGATACAAAATAAAGAAATAAAGCAAAGTCTGCAGTGCTTTTCCATTCTTTCTGCCTTTCTCATTTCCTGTTGCTATGCCATTCCCCAGGCAAATACAAAAGAAACAGCTTCCTCAGCCACAAAAATGAGATTATTCAAAAAGCCCCTCTGTCTTCTCATATTTATCATGATAGGCAGTGCGAGAAGTGTTTGACAACAACTCAATTATTCGCAATGAATAGAAGCAGGATAGGCAGGCCATTATCCACTTTACCCATGTGAGACACACTCGTATTCAAAATCCACATTTAGAGAGATCCACATTATTTCCAAACCATTTTGCATATTTTTAATTACCAGCTTCAGTTTAGCTGGATGGTTACGACTCCAATCAGTGCGCTTTGGAAGGGCTGAGCACTTGGTTTGAAGCCAGGCGTGCATTGTCTCGTTCACATCAGCACGCTAATATGCGATATTTGGGCTGTTTGGGTTACATTTTAATGCAGCCTCCAGAATGGTGCACATCATTAGAAAACCTGATTAAAAATTTTAATCAAAAGACAAGAAATGGGAAAAATTCCCTTAAATATAGATTTCAACAAGGTGGAAAGATTATATCAAAAAATTAAATTACATGGAAAGTTTCTATCATATGGACTTTTCTTGAACACTTAACACTTTTTTAGAAGTTACTTTCAGAACAAAAATTGTTGTTTTTTCTATGTAAATTTTTTTACTTACTATTTTAAATATTTTGAGCAACCTGAACTGTTCTTTCTGGAGGAAATATTTCTATGGTTTGTATTATGTTTCTTTACTAGGTGAGAACATTTCACAACTGCAGAACATCACAGGAAGCTGAAAATCTGGCTTCTACCCTTCTGAAGTAAATATATGTCCTTCTGTATTATTTGCTCCAAAACATGATGTTTTATTCTGGGATTAGATAGGATTCACACCTTTTTTTTTTTTTTTTTTTTTTTAGAAAACCTTAAAATAATGAATAAGCAAAAAGTATTGCTAAGCATAATTTTAAGCCTTAGAACCAGAAGTAAAAAAATATATATATATTATTTTAAGTGATCTTGTAACTGGGGAAGAAACTTCTCTCATCATTTTGAATGTACAACTTTGCAATGCCAGTGCTGTAATATTTATAAAGTTATTCCTAATTTGCTGAGACATAACAAGGATCAGAAGTTGGTCCATGTTATTTTTTACAGCTTCTTTAAGTTTTTACCCTATCCAATTCAAACTCAAAGCACTTCTGAGCGCTTACACATCTCAGAGTAACCAGGTTTCAAGCACATAGGTTGTTCCTGAATGCACAAATCTGACTGCAGCAAAAAGTCCTCCTTACGCCAGCTGTGAAGATTGGGTCAAACGGGACCAAAGGGTCAAGAGCAAGGGCTTCCCACTGCTGTCCCTCCAGAACACCCTTTGAGGCTCTATACATGCTGATTGATTCAAGAAACTCCCAGTTTCCATCCTTGCTATGTCCTTCTCCTCTGTTTCAATTTTATTGCAAGCTCTTCATCAATTTTCCTCCAAAGGTGACAGGCAGAGCCTGCCTGGCTGGGTCGAGCTGCAGCCAGGACTTCTGCAAAAACTGGGATCCAGTAGTAAAATTGTGCAGATCTTGGTAAAAGCCAGCAGATCTGTTCCATACTTTTCTTTTTAATCCCTGTAGTAATATGTACTTAAGGACATATTTGCCACCAAATGTGACGTTGCCTTGCCTGCATGGCACCGCTCTGTGACTCCACTGTGTGCGGTTCAGGTTTGCAGCATGGCAATCTCTTCAAGGCAGTAGGGACAAAGCTCACTTCAGTCAATGAGCCTTGCGTCAGCTCTTAAAAGTTTCAGTGCTGTGACTATTATTTAATTTATATATTTTCCTTCTCATTCTCCCAGAACATCAATAAGAAAACTTGTTTGGGGAAATCCCAGTCTATATTTGGGTATTTATCCGCTGACATCGTGGGTAACATCAGCCCATGTTATACAACGTGTTTGTTTTCATTGTGCAGATTTCATGGGCTCAGGGGGTTCAGCTATTCAACCTATATTAATATTTAGTGGTACAAATACTTAAAATAAAAGTCCAGGCACAGCCAAGGCTTTTGGTAACCCTGATTTAAACAGTCACTCTTCATTAAAATCTGGCTCTATTTGAAAGTTCTTGATTTCTTGAAGGGATTGAAACAAGGAACGGTACTTTTGATGACTGTTTCATGACTGTTTGAATATTGTCTTGGCTAAGATTGCTGTACATCAAGTCTACATTGTAAAAGACCTTCATACAGCTCTTGATTTACTGAGCAGAAGAAATCTGAAGAAAAATGAAAGAGAAAAATCTCAGCTGGAATAATAAAATCGATTATTGTATCAAACCAATATCTGTTTTTACTTTGCAGTCAGGCTAGACTGGTATTTCAGCATGGGCAGTTTCTGACAATGTAATAAAACATTGTCTTTCTCTTCCTTCTTTCCCCAAACAAGTAACATCTTAGGTTTTTCACTAAAGACTGTAAAAAAAGGTACTTTTCCACTAACTCTGTCCTATTCTAAAACAAGGTTCTCCTGGGTTGCCTTAGCCTCCTGAATTTCAATCAAAAAGCAATCTTTCCTGGCATGCTTGTAAAAGAAAATTTAACCTATGAAAAGGGTAGGAGGCTTCTTGGCATTAGGATAAATTATCTGTATAGTACAGTTCAGTCTATAGATTTTTTTGCTATGAAGCAGCATGAAAGCAAGTGAATGGCTCGCTATGAATCAACCAGCTGCTTTTCAGTACCTCTTTCATTAATCCAGCATATCTCAGCTTGCCTTTCACTCCCTGCACAGTGAAGAATATCCCTGTGTCTACCTTCCGTGAACAAAATGCACACTTTTGCCTCAGGCTAGGGATGTGTCGAGGAGTGGAAGAAAAAACATAAACTAAGTCTCCAAAGAAAGAAAAACAATCTTTAGAAACACACTCAGCGTAACTATATAAGAATCCTGAAAGTTGACAACATACTGAAAAAAAAAAAAAAGGAACTCGGAGCAAACGTGCAATCAGCTTGGATATGATGCAGTTAAAAAGCACACAAAAGCTTTATACAAACTAATGAACTGATTTAAGGCTCCACTAGGTGATATACAATGACATATTATTTATGTAACCTGTAGTTTACTGTTCACATAGTAATTTCCACCTCCCACCCTGTCAAAGAGAAGAAACTTTTTCACCTTAAATCTTAGATGATGATGAGACCAAATAGCAGGAGAGGATGTGTAAATGAAAGTAATTTAGTGAAGAAGGCTTGACTGACATGAAAAGACAATAAAAGTTATGATAATGTTAGGGATATCAAAGTGAAAGCCAGGTGGGCAGACGAGAATAGGCAAGTTCCCAAGTCAATCTGAAAGGCGTTCTTCAACACTGGGGAAAATCCAGCCATTTATTTTCCAGCTTATCACTCCATGGGTCAAAAACTATGTATTAAATTTAGAGCACAAAGACCTGCCTTGTCTAACAATTGTACTTATTGTAGAGACGGGCAGGAAAGAGGGGGAAGGGGAAGACTCTCAAAAGCTCAACACATACTTTAGAGAAGATGATTTGGGATTTTCTCTCTAAAGACCAGACCATTTGAATCTCACCTCCCCTGCTGTTTGGGGAGGTGTATATTAAAGTGCCCTTCTCCAGTGTTCATGATTGCTTTTCACTGGAGCTTGGTTTCCTCTGCTCCTCAGTTTGCTGGGTGGTAGTCACCATCTCTATTGAGGAAAAAGTCTGGCTCCCTGAAAATGTTCCCACATGGGATTGCAAGACCTGGATTTTCAGAATAACTCCAGGAATTAAGCTCCTCAGCTTCTCCAAAATTATAAAGCTGCCTACCCAAGGCTTAGAGAGTGCATGGCTTCACCCAGCAACGCAGACCGTCTTCAGATGAAGTGATGCAGTTGGGATAAGGCCCTTCCAGATGGCAAGTGGCTAAAATCCAGCCGACCAGTTCCCAAAATCAGAGTGCTACCAGCCTGTAGAGGAGCCAGGATGCATCAGTGGTGGGTGCTGGGAACAGAAGGGCTGATGAGTTGGGGTCCCACTGCTCGCATGGTTCCCTGAGGACTCCCTTGTAAACCAACAGGAACCGAGCTGGTACAGGCATCACCAGCAGCCGCCAACCCGCAGAGATTTGGCTACTGGATTTGTATAGTGCCATCACTTTGCTATACATAGAAGAGTCTTTCTCTTTCTGAGATGGACTTGACAGATGTTTCGGCATTTTACAAATAATAACAGAAAATAAGCAAACACTCCAAAAACCCACAGGCACTTCAGTTGTGTGAGGGATCCTACACTTCAATAGTATTCCTTTTCCTTCTTTTTGGATTCATTGATGGTTCTGCCCCTGTTTTTATAGATGCCCTGCAAAAATATCAAAAAAAGAGGCTGGCAAGAGAGGTTTTTGCTTGAATCTCTTTCCATGTTAAGTTTCTCCCCAGACAGAAAACAGAAAGCCCTGCTGAGAAGGGAGTAAATAATAGTCCCAGGGATTAACTCCTCTCTCTATAAAGCATACAGTTAGGCACTCTGAGCACTGGACTGAGCCCTTCCAGCTTAACCCTGCCAAGTTGGAAGCAGAAAGGTTTTTTTTCTTACTTAAGGGGGGGAAAAAAGTGTGATACATTGTTCTCCAGGACAGAAAGGGCATGAAGGTTTCTATTCTAAACCTGCTATTTTTGTGACCAGTCCAGTGAGTCAGCGGAGAGCCCCTCTGTGTGCTGACATGAAGGAAATCCCGGCTCTGGGTGTTTCTTCCGAATGTGCTCTCAGCTCAGCTGAGAACAATACGAGTGTGGTGCTTCCAGCAGGGGCAGCTTGGCAATGGATGGATGGAAAGATGGATGGATGGACAGACAGCAGGGCAGTACAGCTGGTGAAGCAGCAAGGCACATGGCAAGACCAGAGGGGGACATGATCACGCTGTCTAGTTTAGTGTATTTTAGCTGGCAACTAGAGGTGCAGCATACACAACCAAGACAATTAATGGATGCCCTAAAGGCAGAGAATTGACGTAGCCACCTCTGTTGGGCCAAGTCAGAGCATCGTTCAGATGATTACAGATGGCACAGTGGTTCCCAGTTGTACCAGTGCAGCTTCTCAGAAAAGAGGACTGGAGGATTGTACCTCAACACCCTCTCTTCTCCCTTATGCAAAGGCTACTGCCCAGAAAAAAAAAAAAAAAAAAAAATCAAACTGGGTGGTGAACTTTCTATTAGCTGCTTTTATGACATTTGAGACACGGCCTTACTGACATCCTGGATGGCAGTCGGTAACAGACACACATTTTTGCACCTGTTTCTTATATTTCCTTTACACAATTAGAAAGTTAGCATCTTTCCTTTACCCCTCTTCTATAAAAAGAAAGAGGCCTTAAATTTCACACACTACCAAAACCTGGGTAACCATGTTGGAAAAAAATTCCCTCTGTGCAGGAGCACATACTGGGGCCACCTTGTGCCTTCCATCAGCCAGGCAGTCATGCTAGGATGAGTCTACAGCAACATTCCCACCTCAGAAGACTGTGCTTTGGTCTTGGAGCTCGGCTTCCAAACAAAGTGGGGAATAACCACTGGTGTCTGAGCAAAAACAAAAGACAGATGTTAAGCTTGGATTAAATGTGATTTTGTTTGCTTTTGTACTCTTTTTTTTTTTTTTTTTTAAAGCCAGAACAACATGGAAGTTTTGAGTTGAGAGCTCTCTTCTATGCAAGCATTTGAAACACTGAAAATTCAAAGTCTGTGAGTCATCCTGACAGTGTAATCAATGTGTTAATCCTTCAGGTTTCCTTCCAAGTACCAGTAAGAAGGGGAAATACGTGTGGATGATGGTTTCACTTTCCAGCATCCACTTCCTCAAGATGGTACTGGGTAACTAAAGATGCTTGGCAGCATTCAGAGTCTCTGGCTTTGAGCATCTAATTTTGTCACTCAGACTAAGCTCGTTAAGCACCCACCTATGAAGATGTGCATTCAGCTGTTCTGAATCTGCCCCACAACAACAGAAAAGCACCAAAACAATGTTATTACATTATGAGCAGACCTGTGGTTCCTTTCACATTTATTTGTTTGAGTTTCTTCAGTTCTGTTTTGAGTATTTTTAATGCCTTCTGGTTGTTGGTGAATATTCTACACTATGCCAGTGAATGGGTCAATTTTGTCGTGTGGTTTATTTTCAGCATCTCAGTCAGGTGATCTTTATCTTGAATAAAGAAAGCTTTGGGGTCCAGACTCGTCTATGAAACAGCAGTTTCTGAAACCATTGGCTTCCCATCTGCAGCTCAACTAGGCTGGGATCAGTAACCAATTCACAAACCTCTTTATGGGCGAGCACTTAGACTGAGAAAAAGAACCATGCCATGTAAACATAAGCAATTCCTCAGTCCCATGAAAGGAGTCACAGACACAACTCCTTCTGATGCTTGGTTTCTGCTAACACTTGTGTCAGTACAAAACTATCGCGCCAATGTTCATGGAAAGCAAAGGCACAGGAAGTACAAAAATAGAAGTGGTTCATTTTCAGATGCAAATAAATATTTCTGGGGTAAAAAAACATTATTTATCCATCTAGCTCAACTTGAAAACCTAAAATCAAAGTAGGGTTACTGGGAATGTTGATGGGAAATAGGAAATAGTAAAATAGAGGTGCCTTGTTGAGGCTATTTCATTGATAAGCAGGTTTCACATGCATCCTTATAGCTAAAATCAGTTTATCCCTGATTCTTCACCAACTGATGGAGCTCTTTACTGAGCGGTGTCTAGCAGTGATCAAGGTGATACTGTGTCTTTTTGGAGAGGCAGCCCTCTTCAAGGATCTGTTAGTGTCATGACTTGCCAATGATGTATTG
The DNA here is from genome assembly GCF_000699245.1 of Pterocles gutturalis. NCBI lineage: Eukaryota > Metazoa > Chordata > Aves > Pterocliformes > Pteroclidae > Pterocles > Pterocles gutturalis. The sequence goes on along the minus strand of NW_010110164.1, from coordinate 54,524 downwards.
CTCTAAAAATGGTGCCTTCTACAAAAGAACAGGTCCTGGAGCAGATTTAGCCCTAATTACAGGAAGGAAGGAACAGGAGAGGTATGCAGATACCAGGAGATTCATCTTGCCAAAATAGAAAGTCTGTTGCTGGAAGCTGGAGAATTTAAATGGTGATGCTTTGGGAAGAGACCCATGCTAAATAAATACCTCCCCCTCAATAATCAAGAATTAGGCTAGAAAAATGCAGACATCTGAAACCATAATGTATGTGGTTTTTTAGATAAGAGATTTACTTCTAGCCAGAGAGACTCAAAATACCTTTTTACTTCATCTTCTAATATAGCACAGCGTCTCACATTGAATCCATGACTCAGTATCATACAATCACATCCTGTTTTTATTAGGTAATTTAGTCCTCAGTAGCAACTGAAGAAGTCCCACTCCCCTCTTGGTACTTCTCAGATTTCCTGTATTTGTCACCTGAAGATGATTATTTGATACCCTGCATTACTGCTAATTATCATTATTTTTTATATCAGACTTTTGCTCTAGATTACTCTGTTAGTCTAATAACAATGATACTCGCATGCAATGATACACAAGGGTGCACATCTGAGAGTCTTTAATTTATTTTCTCCATTTTACAGTGTAAGACATAAAATGGTTGAAGTTATTCTATGGCCACAGACAAGTCATTTAAACTAGTAGCAAGCCCAGGAATCAAACCCAAGCAGACTAAATCTCAGTTCCCACTCTAACCAGAGAACACCACAAATGTGCCTCTGTGTTGGTTCATTATTCCGTATCATGTAACCACCAGTACATTGTCTTTGAGCATTAAGTTACTAAATGCTCTTATCATAAAACAGATATTGCAATCCTCAGGTTTCCTCAGTTAATCTGTTTGTTTTGTTGTATCTGGAGGATAAAAAATGTGGGAGTATGAAACATTTATCTGCTAATTAGCAATTATAAAAGAGTAATGGAGCTTGTGTGTTTTAAAATGTGTGAGACAATGTTTGATTTTATGCTTCATTTAGAAGTATCATAAGGATCTAGGCATACTCTATAAACATTTAAAACACTCTATATGAGGAGATACATATAATCAAACGAAAAACAGACAAAGTCCATGCTAACACTAATGACCTTTTTAGCAAAGACGGGTGTAACGAAAAACAGACAAAGTCCATGCTAACAATAATGACCTTTTTAGCAAAGGCGGGTGCGTTTGTATAAATACAAATGACTGGGCAGTAGCTTCAGCATTAGTACTTGCCCAATTCATTCAAACATATGCAAATGAATACAAGGTGTCAGGCTATGCCAGTTAATTGCACAATGAGCTGAGCTTGTCAGCAAAATTTCCTTGCACTACTCTTCCTTGGCTCCACTGACAACTGCATCAGAACACCGACATGCAGAAATATCTGTTCTTTATGTACAGGGCTGAAGCATTTGGGGTTTCTGGGTGCTCACCTGGCAGGGTACAATCACCACCTTATCATCATGGGGGAAGAAGAGAAGAAATCAGTCTCTGGTCTGTAGAGCTATCTTAATTGCCAGTTGGCAGGATCATCCATGTCAGGTTTAACCTGGCAGAGCTGCTGCCCCTCCTGACCCATAAACTCCTGCTCGCTTCATGCTGCAATACCAGACAGAAATCCCCACACTGAAAAATTTACACTGAGCCAGCAGGAAATTGAGCCATTTGCAAGTATGTTCGCCAGAGAGAAGCTGAAGGGAAAGGTCACATTCAGAGGAGGATTGCGGTGTCCTGATTTCAGGAGCGAGGTCTGCTGCCTGCGGCCAACGCTTGCGGAGAGACGGAGCCACAAAGGGCCACGGGCAGCAGTGCGATAGTGTCAGACAGCAACAGAAAACCCATTTCTTGTTAAAGGGGTATTGGCTGGCCCTTATAACCAAGATGTATCCACTTTTTCTGTTCACCACTGTCGGGTGATAGACCATCTGTGCAAAACAGCCTTTGAGAGTCCTCTCCCAACCACTCACAGCAGGTGAGGAAATATAGAATAGAACCAGAAATGTTCATTTTCTAAATCTGTGCTGGGCCCAAATCCTGAGCACAGAGGAGCGTCCAGGCAGAGTTGGGCTTTTGGGAACTGGGAATTGTGAAAAGAGAAAAATGGGGGAGACAAACCAGCCACAAGCTCTGTTCATCTCACTGAAGCTGGCTCACCAAGGGCACAGAGCAAGATGCACGAAGCATCCCTCCCTGACACGGGCAGCTCTACTGCGAGGTTCCATTGTCTCCGTGTTTGTAATCTCATCTCATTTATTGTGAGGCAGGACTCCTGCAATGCTTTCTTTGTCACTACTCCACATTGGGGGGCTTTTGTGAAGCACCAAGGGCTTTGCAGCTCAGGAGATCTTCCTCACAGGCCAGTGAATTGCTTGTACCATGGAAAAACTGCCTTGTGAAAGGGTAGGAAAGATCTGAGCAATCTCTGAGATGACCAGCTTACTCAAGAGCTTAAAGAGTATGGTCGAGGTGTTGAGCTGGCAGAAGTGGTGACCTTGGGGGGCAGCAGGACACCAAGACTCTGCTGCTCTCTCATTTTACTGGTGAGGAAATGAGGCATCAGCAGCCATTATTTCTGAAACTTCCTTCTTTGCCACTGCCTTAATTTCCAGATCCAGTTAATTATGACTGTACAGGGTAGCTTTGATGAATTTTCCAAGCCTGTGGCCAGGTCCTCACCTACACAGAAACTGCAGGCTTTAATGGCAAGCCAGAAGGAGCTGCCTTCCTTGCCCTTAATGCCACCTGAGGTTTAAAAAACATAGGAATAAGTCTAGTAGGATGCCAGCCAAAGCATCCCATTGTTTCTGAAACAATGTGCATGTCATTAAAGCATGGCAGGGCAGTGCTCTCATTAGCTCCTTGAGACATTTCTCCCTTCCCGTCACCATTTCCTTCCCATCACCACCCTGCCAAGACCCTCCAGAAGTAGATGCCCTTTATAACAGCCACTGCTCTCCAGCAGGCTTGGTGTTATTTGTATTAATCCCAACATTAATGATCACTATTAATCCTAGTGGAGTTGGGAGGGCAGTTTTCAAGCTGTGTGCCAGAGCAATGCCAGTCTCACTTCTGCAGAGATTTTCATGTCCATCCATTAAAAGCAACACAAAGAGAGACTTTAAAAGGTCAGACATTGTAAAACCATAAAAAGCTTATACTTCCCTGGAGTCCTCTGAATCCTATTCCCCTCCTTACTCTGCACCTTCTCTCGCAGCTGCCCTGTATCATGGCAACCAGCTATTGGGACTGTGCATTAATAAAAACAAGCTCTGCAACCAGAAATAATTGAATATTACATATTTTCCCTCATTTGTGGCTTTCACAAGCCCTTGATATTTTTTTTTTCTTTTTCCTGATGCCTTTTTTCCTGAGGCTTTCCCAGGGGTTCACACCCAAGCAAGCTGGACACACTTTTCAAGCAAAAATAGCCAGCTTACTCATCAAAGAGGTTCAAACAGGTTTCTTTTTTCCTAAATCTGAGGTTCTGGGGAGTTCTACACATTTTGGACCTGAAGTTCAGAGATCCCATTTCATGAACCATGTGTCACATCCAAAGTGTCCTGGCTCTTTTGTCGTGGAGGAGTTTCCAAGGGGAAGGAAGCCTGCTTGCTCTTTTGAGAGACTTACCAGGGCACGTGGGACACCAGTTGTGCTTGACTGCAACACACAAGCCTCTGCTGTCAACAAAACTGCGCACTGCTAGAAGCAAAATACAAAGAAAGAGAGGTGAAAAAATTAAAGCTAGCCTTTGTGGAAGGAAGTTGCTGGTTAAGAACGTGGTTGTTGGAAACAGGTGTTAATCTTTACTGGCTCATCCCTGCAAGAGTCACGCGGTGTGTCTGGTGTCCCAGATGTCCCTTCGCTTCTTGTAATGTCATTGCCAGCTGCACCGAGAGTGAAGTGACTTCTCCTCCCTTCCCTGCCCTGAGAGACATAGAAGAAATAAAGGGGGAATATATTTGGCATGAAAGTCCTGCCTCGGTAGGCACTATGCTGGCTCTGTCTGCAATTGCCCATCACAAACAATAACAGCAGTGACTGCAGCTCAGCTGCCAGATTAACTCAACAGCGAACTGCTAATATGAACTTCAACTGATGGTGGATTTTCTGAGCTCTGGCCACATTACTTGTCTCAAAGAAGTTCCTTCTCCTTCACCTGTTTTAGCACACCTCCCGAGCTTGGCAGAGCTGCTCCATGGTCCCGCACACCGGCGGGAGGTTCCTGTTGGGGGAAGAGCTTTGGTGCTGCTGAGATGCAGCCCTGGCTGTGTGCAGAGCTCCCAACTCACAAAAGGTTTGTGAAGCAGCGGTGAGATGAGAAAGAGGTTTCAAGAAACTGCTCTGAATACGGCACTAGGGTTATTGCATTGTACTACATAACAGAAGGAACCTTGCTAGACTTAATCTCACTGTTTCCCTGCAGATGATAATAATGGCAAGAACTACATTCCCTTCCCTGTTCCCCCACTGTTCCAGGTGAGTCTGATTTTTCAGACAATATGATGATGTTCACAGTTACCTTATGAACAGCTCCAGTTTGCAGCCATCAGCTGTAGCACAGCAGCTTCAGTATGCAGCGCACGCAGCTGTAACGTACACAGATAGACCAGCCATGTGTTCTTCTGCTTCAGGTCTTGGGCAATTAAACATCTGCTTTCCACCGGGAAACAATCTTTTTTTTTTAATATAACCCTAAGGGAAAAGAAGCTGCTTTATTTCATTTTTCACACTGTGCATTTACTCCTCATTAAGACAGATTACAATTAAGGCAGCCCAGCATAACTCAAACCATGCCTTTCCACCAGTAATGATAGGGGACAATTTTTGACCGCTGGCCACTGCAATTGCTAAACTATCAATCTTTCTGCAGTTACTGCCTGTTTGTTCAAAGAGCCTTTGGGGAGCTACCAGCCAATCTGCTAGCTCCAAACACTCCCATGGCACAATTCACATCCCAGTCTCTTTGACCCACTTCTAATCATTACATTCAAATAATTATTTTTAGATTGCACACTTATGAAAAATAACCTCTATGCAAGCCAGAAAAGCCAAACCAAAGACAATTTGCAAGTTCAAATGATGTCACACTATGGCAATGTCCAAGAGTGGGGCCACAGAATCAGAGTTGAGGTTGGATGGCACCCCTGGGTATCATCCAGGCCCATGTGAACGCCTACAGTCACCTCAGATAAATAAATATAAATATAAATCTGCAAGAACAGAGCAGAGAAATGTTGCTTCGAATCCCAGCATTTGCAATAGGATTTTTAAACTGAAGTGTTTCCTGTGATGTGCACTTAGCTACAGATTTTCAGAAAAGCCCAGGGTACTCCTAATTATCCATACAATTTCTTTGGTTAGATGTCCACATATGAACCCCCATACAGGCAGTCAAGACATGAGAGCCAAGTGCACACAGCTACTTATGCCCAGATACCTACTCTCTGTTTACTGCTGCAGCAAACTGCATGTACGTACTCCTCTGTTTACCAAACGTGAACACAGATCTGGCCCTTAAACTTGCCTGGTCCATTTTGACACTTCACTGAACCAAAGTGGCCCCTCGGAGAGGTCTTCACTTTCCCCATGTTTCCCACCTACTCCTGCACATTTAGCACCTTTCCATTTGCAATTCTGCACATTTTCCAGTGCAATCAAGTGCGTTTTCAAGCAGTTGGGAGTTTGTAGATACATACATGCATTTTGCAGACTTTGAGATTTCTAAGGCAAGGGGAGAGAAGAAACAGTTTGTCTCCCCCTAAGCCATCACACGGGTCTGGAGCAGACCCAAGAGGGTGCGTGTACACGTGTGAAAGGAAGAGAGAGCATTAACGAGCTCAGGTTGCATCCAAGACAAAACAGTTACTCATTGCCAGAAGCCGGCAGCTTTGCCCACTTAAGGAATTCCCATCTCTAACCTTTGCAGATAAAAAAAAAAATCCATTGCATTTAGCCAGCCCCTCATCATCCTCTCGTTTATCAAACACAAACAACTGTCTCTAACAAGTCAACTAAAGCATATAGGGAAATGTAACGTTCCCAGCTCTTAAACCTATCTGTTACAAGCAAAGAGCCAGTGGCTAAACAAACAGAAGAGTAATCTTTCAGAGCCCAATTGGCTTCCTATCTATTCTGAGAGTGCCTGCAAATTCAACGGTGATTTATTAACCACTACTGAAGGACAGAGCTGTTAATAAAAGCTCACCTACAAATACCTCAGAGAATGTCAATGCCCACTAATGACAAGTTCCTGAGATTCCCATTTAGCCCCAAATCAGCACAGCACAGTGCATAAGCAATTGTGTTCATTCAAAAAAAAAAATGTATTTAAAAGTCCTATTGGTTTCTTTTATTTGAAATAATTATGTAGACCCAGAAAAAATAACAGCACTTTTCATGACCTCAGTTCTTACAGGCACGGCTGGCAATTCCGTACAGTTAAGATCACGTTCATTATTGCTGAATCAGGACTGAACTCAAAAAGAAGAGGTCTGGAAGTAGTGCCCAGAGGCTCACACTTGCAAAAATCACTCGTGTGTTAACTGTTACTTGTATTTGCATAAAAACTATAGGTTTGGGGTATTCTTCATGTACACTGGTCTAAAGGTGATGCAGTTCAAATGGGAGCAGAATTTGGTTTTGTACCAGTGAAAGTGTTTAGTGTATGATCTCTTAGGACTTAATATTCTGTGTGACTACGCTTTTGCGGAGAGCAGGACATTATGCTAAGGGCCCTCTTCACTAGTTTACAGGCTGCTTTTTTAACGCTTCAAATATTTTAATAGTGCCAAGGAACATAAAGCTGTTGTGGCAATTAAAAAAAAAAAATTGATTACATTTGTAAGTAAGGTACCAAAAATCATACTATCCATGACTGCCAAAAACAGCAGCTTTGGATTTCTCGTAAGAATTTCAGTACTGAAGGGAGGGAAAAAAAGTCAAAGCAATCATTCCTCACTCTGGGAATCAGTGAAAAAGCTTAGTGGTCCAGACTGTGTAAGATCCACAGTCCAGACTCCCACCACTTTTTCCCTCTTGTGCTCATTTAGACATGTGCAAAGTAGGTATAGACTTCTATTGCATCAGAGAAATAGTCCTGCTTTCCCAGTTTCCAAAACTGTAAATGACAAAATGTATTATAGGCCAGGGGAGAATTGACCCTATAATAGCAGTTGTTTAACTGACACTCCCTAGATTCTTTTTTATTACTTTTTTTTTCAGGAAGACAAATTCTCAGAGATTAGTTTTTCTGGTATTATTTCTAACAAATTCTGTTCCTAACCCAAGGAAAATATGTTGAAAAAAGCTTTTGTCAGAATTTTCCATTAAATTAAGAAAAAGGATCCAAACAGAAAAATTAAAGGAAATTTTAAGAACCTTAACACGAATAATTCTTCCATTCATGTTTGAGTTTAAATTAGGGGTAAAGTTTTGGTAGAGATTCCCCTTTACTTTATATAGTTAGTTTCGCTTGTTCTGACTTACAGATCTACAAGTATTTTCATTGCATTTGTCCCATGTGAGTGTTCATTAGACTGTTAAATCCATTTTCAATAAAACATGTGACTAATGAATGTCTGCGCAATAATGATATGAACTCTCTCCAATATATGTGCTGTTCGCAGCATATTAGTAAATATCAAGCAGAATATAAGTCATTTGTCGTAAAGGAGCCCATAATTTAAGACACCTAAGGAATTCCAGGGCTTTGCAAGGCAGTACATGAAGTAACACGCAACTCATGCTGTCATTATGGCTTATTTGAGAGTTTTAGACAAAGAGGAAAAATGCCAAAAGCAAACTAACACTTCAGAGGCACAGTTTAAAATGACATGCTTTTTGGTGGGGGAGGAAGGGGTTTAATTTTTCCCTTGCTGATTTTTTTTTCCTAAATCTTAGTAATTACGACATTCCATTTCTTGTACAGCTTAATACCTCGATGTGTTGCCCAGTCTGTGCTGCTCAAATACATTGTCAGGACAGAAGCTTTTTTTTTTTTTCCTAGGGCACAGACCAAGTGATCTGATCTCTGCTGTCAAATTACCCGGTTTGTGTCTGGAGCAGGACCCAGCGGGGAATACGCAGGAGTCCGGCAGATCAGCTAGGAAGGACTCCAGCCCAGGAGAGACTTCCCTAATTCCCTCCTTAGGTGCCCATGCCAACATAATGTTCTTGGCTTCAAGAAGTGTGAGTTTCTGATTCATTTTTATTTTTAAATGAACCATTGCATGGTGGAAACCCCAAGTCTTTCCATTCCGAAGATTGACATTACTATTAGTGATGAGTAGTGAGGGAACACTGAGTGTCACAAAAGAAAGGCAAACTTCATTAGAGGTCAAAATACCATCTCAGGTCCAAGCTGACAGCACTGTTTTGTGTGGGTAAGCAGTTGAAGAAGAGGTAGGGAGGTCCTTCTCTCCAGGATGAGCAGGGTGAAGAGCATCATCTCTAGATACATGATGCCACCTTTGCCTACAGAAGAGGGAAGGCTCCTGTTTGGAGAGAAGGGGCTTTTGGTCCAAGAAGGGAAGACAGGAGGACAGATGTGGGAAGTGAATACAAAAAAATAGAGGC
>NW_010110164.1:41273-45911 GCF_000699245.1 Pterocles gutturalis | reverse complement strand
GAAAGAGTGAAGGGCAGGGGAAGAGAGAGAGAAAAAAAACTGTGAACTCCCAATGACAGAGCAATAGACCAGTAGAGCAATGGCCACTTCTCCTGGCCCCGGCGAGCTCAGAGGCTTGCAAACACGGCAAGACTAGATGCTGCAAGGGGAACTGAAATTCAGACTCCTATTTCCATGGAGCTATGACAGACTGTGCCTTTGCAAGCAGGGTGTGCCTAGGCTAGAAACAGCCACGCAGCAAGGACTGGCTCCTCTGCACCTTGCAGGCACGTCCCCATGTAAGCTTTGTGTTTGATTTTGGCCCTTTGCAGCATGATTGAAAAGCCATGGCTTTGATTGCACGCCTGGCTGTAGACTACCCGTTAATAGTCCTACCCAACGGTGAGCTGGTGAGCAGCCCTAGATGAAGGAACCAGCCTAAAGCTGTGACATAGCTTTGGAAGCTTAATGAGATATGTCACCCTTAAGTGATTAACTCAGCAGAAGAATGGGAATCTCTTCAGAAATTTCCTTCTCTTTGCACCAGAATTAGCCTCTTGTCCTCGTGGTAAAGCTGACGGTGCTAGGCAAAGGCAGGATTGGGCAATCGGGGCTTGGGCTACAACAAATCTGCCCAGGCAATTGGTAGAAGAAGAAGCCAGGTAGGGAGTCATTCACCATATCTTGTTTTGGGTTTTTATTTATTTATTTATTTCCCTTGATGTCACTTCAGGAAAAAAAGAAGCACACTGCAATTCAGCAGCTTCACTAGTGCAGGGTACCACCCTGCAGCCAGATGGTGCAAATTCGGGCACATTCCTTCCATCAGCTGTTCAGGACCCACAGCCAGGGATTCAAGGTGCAAATCTTGGTCAGCACAAAACCTTGTTCTTCCAAACAGGGACGTTTCATGAAATTTTGGTCTGTGAGTATGTAGCTGACAGCTCTCACTTGCATTGTACGTTATAAAGATGGTAACTGCAGGCACATCACCGCTTAAATCACTTTTGCGTTACCGTGTATGTAATGGTTCACACATTTGTGCCACTGGCAGGTCTGGCAGAAACCCAATATCGCCCCTGACTATGTAGCAACCCTGAGTTTAATGATCAAAACTGAAACAAAAAGCTTAGATAACATTAAAGTCACGTTTCAGCTCAATCTCTGTAACTTTTAACCACTAGGTCAAGGCCGAAAGTTTCCTGGGGAATTTTTCAGTGGGATAGCCATGTAGCTTACTTCAAAGCGTGTAGCCTTCAAAATCTCATCTTTTCCAAGGGACCATTTAAAAACTGCCCAGTGTCTTTGCATGTCCAAGAATGAAATAAACTATTAACTTTCAGACCTGCTGCAAGTGGGTGCCACTGTGCTGAAGGGAGGGAGCCAGGCATTCACTCCCCACAACCTTCTGGGCTCGTCACCATTTTCCATTCTCATTAATTGCCTCGCAGCAATATGGAGGGCCCCCAACGGAGATCAGTGCCTGAGACTATAGAGAGATACAGGGGGTGGGATTCCTCTCACCTAATTTTAGCTGTCTAAAGATTAGCTATCTAGTTTAACCTAGGCGTCTAGACTCCCTTTGTAGTCAATGGAGAGAGATAGGCACCTTTGTGGTAAAATTTGCCAAGGGTCCTAGCTGATGAATTTAATGTGTGTGTTTAGGCCTGAATTCAGCAAAGTACTTAAGCAAATGCTTATCTTTAAGCACATGAATAATCTGATCTCTGTTAAGTGGAGCACTTCAGCATATTCTGAGTTTAAAGTTCACCGTGGGCCTAAGTGCTTTTCTGATTGCTGAGCACGGAGTCGGGCTTGACGCGATGAAGCATGGCAGAGCAGCAAGCAAATACACAGCGTCAAGCTCAGAAAAAAAAGAGGGATTCAGGGAAAGGTGAAGGGAGGGAAAACAATGTCCAAGGGATAGCTAAAACTCCCAGGGGAATAAAAGAGACTGGAAGGATTAGGAACAACCCTGCATGGGTATCTCTGATATCTGTAAAACAGCCAGTGGTCAAGAGCAGGCGCTCTGCCCTCTCTCTGTGTTGATGCCATGGAAGAACAAGGTGACATTCAATGCAATGGAAAAGTGACAAATCCAAAACCAATAAAAGAGAACATAGCTTAAATCCAGGTGCAACAAATTTATGGACATCAGCACTGCAGGAAGTCACAGAGGGTTTAACAGGACCAAAAATGCAGCTGAATCCTTCTGAGGATATCCAGAGAGTGCTGAAAATAATACCAAGAGGGGAAATTATGGTGTGATTAGTCAGCATCCTTCTTTAGGGCTGGAGCCACTTTCTAATGGCTAGAAATCAAAATGCAAACCACAAGGCAATGGCAGGGACGGGCAGTTCCTCACGGCAGCCCACACTCAGATCCCTCCCATCACTCTGAAACTTTTGGTACCAGCCACTGTCAGGTTCAGGACACTCAACTGCTGTGTGGATCCATCCCCATGGCTGTTCTTTTGAACCTTGAGATGTAAAAAATCCTATAACAATTTCAGCACTTAAATAAACCACCTGAGTTTAAATTTAAAACTCAGGCTTGTCCTGCAATTAGTGGGTGCTGGCTGGAGCACAGCACTGCACTAGAAAAGGTCGGCTTGATATTATAAAGTCCAGTGAGACAACGTTCATGTCCATAAAATACCCTACCCTAACTATCCCCACCTTTCTAAATATCCTGTTCCTTCAAAGTCTCTTCATGCTGATAAAAGCGACATCTTAACTGTTTCCTGAAGTGCAGGACACAAACAACAGCTCAGGGGGGTCTGTATGTGTATGCGTGTTCCAGCTTCGCATGCATCTGTATCTGCAATGAAACTTGGCCTCAGGACTGTTAAACCAAGATGTCTTTCCTAGCACTTATTTTGCTAATCTTGGCATCATTCTGCCTGCAAATTGCTGACAGATATATGTCATGCTGGTCCCATGAAAGAGGCTGGCAGAAAGGAGGGCAGCAGTTACCAAGCTCAGTGTAGGGAGAACAATATCAGAGAAGATATCAGCAAGGGAGACAAGCAGAAGACCCAAACCAGTTGCATAAATTCATATCCCACAGCAAACAAAAAAAAAAAAAAACCACTTTCAATTGTACTACACAGCATTAGGACCTTTGTGCAAGAATGGGTGTTTTACCAGTTTGGGTTGTGACTTTATTTTATAACCATGGTCTCCTTACAGCACACTGCTCTGAGAGACATCTGTCTCTCTTTCAGGAAAGCCAAGCAACACGAACATCTGGCAGGTCATCTTGCCTACAGCCCACATGACAAAAAGTCACAACAGAAGCATAAAAAATTACTGCTGCACTTTAAATCAGGCGTCTCAAGATGCTGGTGGTTGGGACAGCACAAAGGCAGGAGAAATCTGAACTCAGAGGAATAAATTCCCCTATTTTCTTACAGAAAATCATTGAATGACAGGGTAATTTGCTCATAAGGCTCCAAATGGGAAACAAGCCTGAAAAACATCAGCATCTGGAGATTTTAGCTGTCTTGTTCTAAGAGACAGAGCAGACAGGGAAACCAAGATGATTTACTTTTTGTGGAAAAAAAAAAGGACACTCAAGCAGAAAGAGGAAACTTTGGAAAGTCTGATACAGAACCACCTTCGCAATAATTTTCTTTCTCTGTTTATGCTATATTCCTTCTTTTTAATGTGTGTGATAGTTACAGGAAGCTGATTGGAGATGTTTTATAGTGCATGTCAGGAAATATTAAGATCACCTTTTAATTACCATGCAGCACCCTGAGTGCTTTTACAGGATGTGGTGAGGGGGAGAGCTTTATAGATAAAATGAGTAATAGAGCCCCTTTCTGTACCTAAGGCCTTTGCAGTGCTGAGTAGAAAATTAAATTCCAAAAACGCCAATCAATATTTCTAACACAAATACATTGCTTCTAACTCTCTCAAATTGTCCCTCATCTCCCGGTATTTTGTTTTTCTTAAATGGTCTCCCTGGAGACAAGTGATTGCATGAGGATCAGAGTTTTTCCTTAAAATAGAAGAAACTGAAAGTTTTTAACTCCCAATGCCTACGAAGAAAAACCTGAACAATGTTACTAACAACCCAGAAGCTGAATGAAAGGAGTCCCATATTTCTCACCCTGTCCTTATTGTGTCCATATTCTAGGCTCAGCTCATTGTGTCTGGAGACCTGCCAGATGAGATATGAATATTCTTTGTAAATTATCAAAATACAAAATGAAATACATGGGGGGAGTGAACAGTTTAGGCATTAGACTGGCACATGTTGGGTGAGTATTCCTGGGTTTTGCTGAGTACTCAAGCAGAAACCCGGGTGCTGGAGCTGCACCGAGCAGATGCACACATCCGCACACACAGGTCAAAACATGGTCACTGATTTCAAAGGATTTTGGGGCAATTTCAGCTGGAAAACTCCTAATTTTTGATGGCTGATTTAAAATTTATTCCTTTTGCAGGAGATATTGCAATTGATTGATTAAAATCTTGAATCACTGGCCCAGGCTTACTCCACTCCTATACTGCAACAACTATGATAATTACTGCTTCAGTTCCCCACAGAGAAACGTGTGTTTGTCTCTTTGTGGAGGAAAAAAATAATAGATTTTCCCCAGTGATCAGCATTCCACATGGATTTCTAATAATCAAAGGGTTTCCTCTGGTT
>NW_010110164.1:0-41242 GCF_000699245.1 Pterocles gutturalis | reverse complement strand
CAGCAGCATGTTGTAAAGTCAAGTTTATAATGTTGAAACAGCAAGTGCTGGCAGCTTTCTTCCTGATTTGTTGCATAAGTGAAGTGCAGAGACCAATTTCACATCTTACTGCTACCTTCAATAAAAATTAGAATTTAACTGTCAGAAGGAGCTCTCTCTCATGCCAAGCGGTGTCACAATGTTGAAGACACTGCTGTAATACGTCTGTTAGATTTTTTCCAGCAGCAGGGCAGCTCCCAGAATAAGAGTCAAGACTCAATCCTTTGTAATTATTGATAGGCAGTTCTCGAAATGCATGTGTTTAACAAAAAGCACAGCAGTAAAGCCCAGGGCCAGGTTTAACGATCTATCAGTGATAGTCTGTAACCAATGGACACTTGAGAAATCTGAGAGAGAGAACACTGCCTGTGAAATTAATGAAAATGGCTTTTTAATTATGCATCAGCTGTATAAGCTATTTGCAGCCAAGCCACTTAGAAAGTTGTTGGAAAGAACAAGATGAGAGTTACCGTCCTGGGAGCCCTTGAGTTTGGTTGCAAACATGTTTCACGAATGCAGCGGCACTTCTGTCTTGCAACTTAGGCAAAGCCAAAGCGTTTTCTGATGGTTAGGGCCGCTGCCACTGTCGTGGCCAGGTTGGCTTTGAATAAGGTCAGTTGGACATTCCCAGTGTGGTCTCCAACAGTAACAACAGCTCAAGTCAGGACAACTCCCCAAAGCTACACCACACACTGCGTTGCCCACCCTGCAGTGCCTCAGCCGGCTATTTTAGATATATGTATATCTGCAAGATCTTTTGTCACTGCAATTAGCGCTGTGTGAGCAGTCTGGGTGGGATCCATCTCATCCAACTTCAGCTGCCTAACGCAGAGGTGTCTGCTCGTCTGTGCTTCCCCTGTCATCAGTGGAGAGAGGTAAGAACTGCCGGAGGGTGATTCGTCACACCTCAGCTACGGGTTGGATACGGTAAGTTGGCTTCTGGAGGCAGGTATTTCTCTCCACGGGTTATAATGGGAGTCTAGACACCTACCTGCAGCCAGACAGCCAATTCAGAGACAGTGAAGTGCGAGGAAATCCACCCCATGTACCTGTCTACAGCGGCAGCGATCTCAGCTAGGGGCCGTCAGTGTTACTGCAATGCAATTAGTAAGAGTCATAAATGTTGACAGGACCAATTGTCTGTGGAATACGAATGTTTTTTTGGCTCCCTGGCTTCCCAGAATTGCACCCCCTTGCATCACTTCCACTGCTGACTCCACACCATTTAAACTCAATAAAACCAAGGGTAAGAAACATTTGAACTGGTAGACAGAGTGTTTCCGGACGTTGCCTGACCATGTCATAAGGTTGGGCCTGCTAAAGTACAGAATTTGATAACATGGATGATGGGTTCCGGGTAAAGAGTTTCTTCCTTCATTTTCAATCATTTTGGTTTGGACTACTCTTAACATTAAACAGTTCCGAAAGTATGATTTCATTTGTCTTCAAAAGGAAGATTGGGAATTGGTGACAGGCCACATCCTGGGGACGCTACTCAGGAAAAACCTTTCTGCTTTGACCTGACCAAACTCTGAGTTAAGGACCTCAAGTCTTAGTCCTTGTGAATAAAACTGAAAGGGAAACAATTGTGGTTGAACTAATGGCATAAAAATCACCCTCTCAGAGGGTTTTTAATCAAAAATATTTTCTTAGTTTTTGTACAAGGAGGGACTTCTTTATGTAAGGCCATTGTCTTTTTGGGGTCTGGAAGGGATTCTGGAGCTTTCTGAAGGATTTTCTAATAAAAATAAAAAAACCCAAATCTCCGATAGGAGACAACACTGGAGTTTAATCACCTTTCATTCCAAATGCTCACTAAGCCTCTATTTTAGGGAAGAAAAAACAAAACAAAACAAAACAAAACAAAAAAACAGGGATAACTACTGCTTATGCTAAATCAGATGACACCTTGTTTAGTCTTTTTCTCTTAGGCTATTTGAAAAATTCTCCAAAACTATAAGGTTTTGAAAAGTACTCAGATTTGGCTGAAATCTGTACCACTGAAGAAAAACTCCAATTAACTTCAAGAGGAACAGGATTAGGCCAAAAATCAGTACTTCTGAAAATCCCACACCATTATTTTTATCCAGTAATATCTGAAGAGAATGTGGCAGATGCTCACAATTCAGATTCACTTCAGATGTAGATCCCAAACTTAATATAATGAACATGATTAATTCCAAGAAAATATAATTAGAACATGTTTATAGGCATTAAGCCATTTTGATGAAAGAAATATTTTCCAGTCTTATGAGGAACAAGTCGTAACAGACTAATGCAGGTTTAAAAATCTCAATATGATTAATGAATTGGATTGTACTTCCATCCGTAAGCAGAACAGTAATTTAATTCACTGACGAATAGTAAGAGGACAAAAATTAACCAAACACCTAGTACCTTCAAGTGCAAAAAAGCTTAGTAGCCCTACAGCACTTCAAGCAGTTCTCCATTTAAGCCATGTTCTATAAGAAATGTATATACCTTAAAAACGGGAGACATCCCTTCAAGCTGAATTAATTACACTGATAGAACTATATTTATAACCTTCAAACCTCAAGGATGAAAATAATACTTCTGTATTAGAGAATGATCTGGGCTTTCCAGATGTTATTTTGCAAGTCTTAGCCTTACCTCTGATGATAGTCTTAAGAAACAGACGGGCTGCTTAAGGCATTCTTCCTTGAAATCAGAGACAGCACAGCAGTCCATCCAACAGCACAAGTGAAAAGCTCTGTAAAGTCATTCCTGGGTTTAAAGTATTGCTTTGCATCTGGCCATTCAAAGGAAGCAATGGGACTTAGGGGTTTTAAAGCTGGGGACTACAAAAACCAGTGAACGTAGCTTTCTGCAGTTGGCAGCGGGGAACAAAAGAAGAGCTACACTCCAACTGGTTTCAGGAATTCAGCCGAGACTTTGACAGATTTCGGGACTTAAAAGGGAGGAATGGGAAGGGAGAGCAGTTGGATCTGAGCCATCCAAAGGACTTTCTGACCCGGAAGGATTTCTTCAAGCTAGAATAACCATTCTGCGGTTGGCTTTGACAAATGTGCTTAAATCAACAAGATGGCCTAAAAAAATTACACTTTATACCATTTTCTGGAGACAAAAGGACAACCCAGTTGGAAGAAAGACTATCTGTTAGTTTGTCGTGGCTGATTCTCTTCAACTCACAAAGTCCTCGGTAATTGGGAGGGATTCACAGGAGTTCAGTACATTCCTGATTTTTGTATAACAGTGATAACAATGCTCACGATACGCTTGGAAACTCTCACCGCTTTACATGTTCAAAGCATTGTATAAACATCACTTAATTAATAGTTGCTAACCAGTGCTTTATTTAGGTGGTTGAGATACACCTTTGAAGGGTACATAAGTACTTAGATTATATATTGTGAAACAATTTGATGTATTTGTTCATTTTAATTAACTTTTTCCATGTTTACATACCTGATACAAGGTAACAAAACATGATTGTACAGGTGCTAGAAAGGAGAGGAATCACGGGGGCCCAAGGGGATATAGAGAGGTGTAATAGGATGAAACTGGAAAAGCAAATTAGGCAGACTATCAGACAGTGTTTCCTAAGGACTAAAAACTGCAGAACTTCTCAACTGTGCGCCACGCTATATTTATAACAGTAAATGTATTAGCCAGAAGGATGCATGAGAAAGCTCAAGCAAAGCAAGTGAATTTCAGACACACATCCCAGAAATGCCATGGAAATAGAGGGTCTTGTCCAAAGGCCATCAAAGTCAGTGGAAAGATTCCTACTCAATGCAGAGAGCTCTGGATCCCAGGTTTCCCAAGGGAAATCGTGAAGGCGTCATTTCTGGCTCATTTTAAAGCAACAAAAAACTGTAGAAGAGAAGGCTGCACTGAATGGGGTCACAACCAGTGTCTGAATTCTGCTCTTGCTCAGCCCAGTGGTCAGGTTGCTGGCCTGTCTCAGCCTTGCTCTTTTATTTTTTGTATTTTCATTGAAACTGAGTTAGTTGCATTGAAGTCCAGCCAGAGCTACTCACCTAGTAACAACCTAGTAACAACTGACAAAATCAGTTATTTCCAAAAATTGGTCATAAAAGGCTATTACAGCAGATAGAGCAAATGACCCAAGAACAATGAGTATTGTCCTTAAGTGTAGTCCTTAAATAATGACACCAAGGTCACATCTATCACAAAAAGAACAATTCTACTGCTGTCCTTTGTTTACCATGGTTTTCTGCATTTGGTTCACTGAACAAGAGAAAGAAGTTTACACGTTTGTTAGAAATTACTGGAAATGTCCAGGGACTGTGGTCTTTAGATTTGAATTCTTCCCATAACATATTTTTCAGAGCTAATCTGATTTAGGGAGGAGACATAGTTCATCTCCAGTGCTTTCCCAGAGACTTCGACCTCTTCAGCTCCTGGATCCTGACCATCACTAAACATGAAGACTGTCCACCAAGTATAGCGGTGTATTTAGCCACACTCATTTATAAAGCTTTTTTCCACCCTGTTCCAGCTTCCATTATTCCCTCAGATTTTTTTCCTACACTGAAATATCTTCCTGAGTTTTTTTTTTCTTATGTCTGTCCAGCAAACCCCAAAGTCTGCCCTCATACACTTATCATGGGAGTTTCTGTAGGACATTCAACTTACTAAAATGTGTGGAATTTTTTGGTCCTACTAGTTAGAACATGATTTGGTCTTCATACAAAGTGAAAGGCAAATATTTGTCTGGCAAGGTGACTCTAAGCATTTACTACGTGTTACTTATCCAGTTGAGTCTTGGCAGTTCTCCCTACCCTCGTATAGGCTCTCTCTCCTTTCCTTTAGTTTTTTATGCTCAGATACACTCAAGTAAAACTTCTCCTGACTTACTCTGCTGCTGAGGCTAGCAATGCTAATACCCATTCTCTCAGTGTGTAGTGTAATAGTGCATTCTCACTTATGTCTTCACTGTCCAAAATACAAATATCAGCCCTTCCTACACAGAAAAATAAATGCATTAAAGGCTACGACACACTCAGGCAGGAGAGTACTGGAGCCCATATAAGTACTTTGCTGGATAGACAAGACCGAGTCCTAAAATGGGATAAACTTTCATCTCACTCTTCATCAGGATAGTACAGCCATTTCTCTCTGTGGGATCTTACACTAAGAAATTAATTGTTGTGAACGTTTCATTCCATCTACCCTCATGAAGGACACTTATTGGCGTGCTTCCAGCCATGCTAGAAGATTGCTGAAGCCTCCTGGAGGTGAGCCAAGCCATGTCACATCCAGGGGGCCCACTTTACATTTTTGGCTTGTATATGATTTTTGTTTTCAACTATGGTGGATAAAGTTTTCAAGGATATGATTCATCGGTGCTCTATGTCAAGCCTACCACTCTTTGCTTCTGAAAGCCTCCCTTGCTCCTAAACTATATGCCAGCCAAGGCCAGAAAAGCAGAATTGTCATTCAGAAGCTTGCATACAGCTCAAGTGAAAATTACTTAGTATGGGGTGATGTGACTTTATGATACCTATGCTGTCAACTGAGGAGGGCTTTTTTTAGTTAAATGTGATGACAACTGCACCCTATTTATACCAATGAATTTAGGTGTATCAAAATAGTAACATCAAGAGGAATATCCTGGGCAAAAATTTCAAGCTGCTCAGTTTACGCTTTAAAATAAATATTTCTTTAGCTTACAATTGATCACTGCCTACAAATGTTGGAGAAGTGTTTCATGGCTTTGACTCAACCTTGAAAACAAGAGAAGCTTTGGGGCTTGGCTCATTCAGAATGACAGGACTGACCAGGCAGACTCACATGGGTGCAGGTTGCCATCCCTACGACCAAACATCCGCGGTACTGCCGGACATATCACTCTGTCTCCAGGGCAATTTGAGCACAAAACAACAAACAAGGGAAGAAAACTTGTAATTTTGTGGTTTGCATCGCTCTTAACATAATTATAATTGAGGGGCTGCATGCCCCTGTCCTCTGAAATTTTGGAGTGCCCTTTCTGAGCTAGAACCGGTGCAGTTTCACCAGCCGAGCGCAGGGTGGAAGGAACATATCTGCAGGCTGAGCACCCCTTTGTACCATGGAATTTTAGGGGTGTCTTTAGGCCATGCTGAAACGAGAAGCAGCATTCCCCAGCTCTCAGCTTTCACCCTCCCTCCCTAGAGACTTCCCGAGCAGCTGAGCACAGTGGAGCGGTGCAGGGCTTTTAGATGCATTTCACTGAACAGAGCAGGAGGAGGCTGTGCAGGCTGGTAGGACGAACATGCTGTTGCTTCTCATCCCAGAAGAGTTGTCCACTGCTCAGCCCACTTCCTTAGCTTCATGCTGCGGGGAGAATTCACCTTCAGAGGGTAGGCAAGGCTTGCCTGCAGTGGTGAAACAAAATTCAGCTTTCAATAGTCACATTTTCTCTTTCATACCCTGTGGTATGATTACCAGAATTCAGTCTGCTCCCAAATCCCCCTTCTCACCAGCTCCCACAACTTTGGAATGGTTTCGAGGTCACTCTGCATTTTGCTCTATAGCCCTAATTACTACTCAGCACTATAATTGATATGTTAAAGCCTATTAAAATATGGAGCTGAGCCACTGCTTTACAGTCACTGCACATCTAATGCCAAAAATCACTTACAGATTGTTTCTGTGCTTCATTTCAGCTACTTTTAAATAAATGTCTCTCCCCAGGACCTGGACGATCCGAAAGGGATTTAGTCTCAGAGTGTGAAACTCGCAGCCTGCAGCACCAGAAAAAATAAAGCGTTCTTACAAAGCTATTCAAATGGATTTCCCTCACTGATTGCTTCAGCCAAAAGTAAATTATAAGCCAGACATTATCAAAGAAAATCGTTGTAGCACATTCCAGTTCATTTCACTGTGCAGCAAGGTTCTGAAGGCAGAGGTGCAGGCCTTCACTCACATTTTCACATTTGCAAGGCAAACTCACACACTAGAGCAAACGTTATTTATATATGTATACTTTAACTATCACTTCTGTTATTTATTATGGCAGAGGATGCCTTCAGGACATTCTTGAGGGGATGAGCTGTCTGGCATGCATATAAAAATGAAGCAGCAAAATCAAGTAAAATTAAACTTAGCAGAACTATTAAAAGACTTAGACAGGCAGCAGTCAGGCAAGGGTACAGCAGGACATTTCTAAAAGCTCAAGAACACAAGGTCAGAGGGGAAGGGGCTGCCAAATGCCAAGGTGAAATGTGTGCTCTTGTGTATCATCTCAGAAGAAATATTGGGAAACAGAGGGAAAGCAGGAAAGCTCAAAGGGCTGACCCACCCGAAAGCAACTTGTGTCAGGACAAAGAATGACAGGGAGAAAATACAAATGATGAGATAAATATAGCAGAGATTTGTTAGAGAACGGCGTTCTGAAAGCCTAGGAAATAGAGGGGTTTCTCCAGGACACACAAAATTTGACAAATAGAGGAGGACTAAACAAACTCAAATCAAGGGAATTAAATGTTCTGCAGCTAAGACCATGCTGGGAAAACTCTAAGTCAAACGGGATTCTTTAAAGGCCTTTTAGGAAATGGTTTGGCCACAGTTTCCAAAGGCACCTCAGAAGTCACCGGGCACTTCTATTCAGGCATATAAATGGGCATGCACAGCTAAAAGGCTTTTTTCTGTCATTACATTTGTTTTTTCCATCTGGGTCTTTTAAGGAGGCATTATACACATGGAAATAAACCTTCATCTGTGTGGCATTTACCCCCCAACATCAGGGACTGCCCCCAAAGACTGCCAGATGCACCAGATGACACGTGGAGATGTCATCCCAGCCTCAGAATAAATCTGGGCTGACACCCCACGAGACATACAGCTCCAGAGGAGCTGCGCTAGCTGTCTTACCACCGTGTCTTTATGTATTTCCCTGGTGCCACGCTCAAGAGAGAGGGAGAGGGGACAGAGAGAAACTCATTTCCAGAATCAGTGGGGGTATGATACCTGAGACAGCAGGAGGCTGGACTTCCCAGCCCTGTGTTTCCCAGTTCCCGTAGCCTCGCAGTTCTCACAGGGTTCAGCACATGTGGAGTTGTTTCTTTTTTCAGCCATGACCTGAATTTGGCCACCGGGGAGGAGAACCCAGGACATGCATTACAATCAGCTGTGCTTTCCAAGCTGCTGGGAAAAGCAGCTGTGTCAGCTGTGTCCTCTATGGCGTGGGGAACTGCCCCACCTAGAGCAGGCAGCGATACCAAAGTGACAGCCACCAAGGAAAGGCTGCTTTTAGAAGAGACAGCCCCAAGGTGGAGGCTGTGTGAGGGATGTGTGGGGTCAGCGTGCCTGTATCCCAGCCTGTGGGCCACCCTGAGCAGGGACACAGCAAGGCAGCTGAACACCACCATCCTCCTTGCCCACCCCTTGGCAGGCTTCTGCCTTTCTTCTGTTTCACTCCTCAGTGCTTGCAGATGCAGCATGGCCCACAGATCTGGATTTAACCCAGCAGGACATTCCCAGTGACACAACGATGCCCAAACAACCTCAGCCTCTTTAGATCTCATTACATGTCTGATGAGACCCTCCACAGCTGTATTACATATCCCAACTCTGCATATCACACTCAAGCCTCTGATAAGGAAACAGCTGCTTCTGCAACTCTTGCATTTGGCTGTAACCAGTACGTTATGACAGCTTGGCTCCCAGTAAATTCTCCCTACCCTTGGCACACTTGGGAGGGTGTCCAACTCCTCTCACATCTCCCAAAAGGAGGATTTTATTCCGGATACATGAGAAGACGAGATGAGTCTCTACTGGTGTTCATGTGATCCAGCTCAGCTTTATTAAGATTAACATTAATAGTATTTGAATACCCAACACTCAGCTCACCGAGGAGGTGCCATCCCAGCTTCTGGAGTGCCTTGGACAGGCAGCCTGCAGTATATGCCTTAGACATCACCCCTGCCCCACGGTAGTACTGAGCCAGCCTCAGCCAAAGTCAATAACGTGCCATGAAGGCTCAGGATAAATTTTAACTGGAAGAGCAGTAATTGTGTCTGTCATCCTCTGGAGATGTAGAGAAAGCAAAACCTTCTGCTACTGCTCAAGGACCTTTAAACTGCAGGGCAGATCAACCACGGAAAATCCTCAAACTGAATGACATTGTCCCGAGGAGCCAGCGGGCAGGAGCTGCACACTGCGCAGCAGCAATTTGTTCCAGTTTTGAGATATGCTAAGAGACTTTTCCATGATTATTTCCAAACTAGACAAGAACAAGTCTTTTCCTGCCATCTGAAATACATTCTACTAGTGTAATACTGGTTTGGGGGAAAAAAAGGAAGAAAAAAACTATTAAAAAATTATCCTCCGGTGAAGCCATGCCCAGGAAACATTGTGGAAAACAAATTTTGTCATGTGAGTGCTGGAGCATAGAGGAGTGTTTTTAACCAACAAGATGATTGTTGTACTAAGATAGCTCTCTTTGTGCTCATCAAATGGACTATGTATTTCAAAATTAGTAGTTAATAAAATGTCAAAGGGTGAAGGAAGTGCAGGTTCCTCCACATAGCTAGGTCCCTGTTTGGGAGATTCTGAGCAGTTTCCACATCCATTTGCTATTCAGCTATGGTGCCAAAACAGCCAATAAATGGAGCAGTCATAGTTGTGCTTTTTGTGCTATTCAACCCCGGTCACCCTACATCGGACAGACGCAACTCATTCATTTTATAAGGCCATCAAACAGAAGCCGAGTGCTGAAGGCATCCGGTCCCTGCCGAGTTGGCTCAGGTCTCTCTCACGATGAGGGTCTCCATACACCACTATTGGCCCTTGGAACTGCTCAGCCTCCGAAATTTGTGTTCCTTTCTTCCGATTAGTGAAACAGAACCACATTGTCAAGGAAATGCTCACAGTGATCTAATAGGTCATTCCTATCTTTAACTTCTATCATTCAAAATAGAAGGAAATTATTTTCCAATCACTTGAAAGTTGGCATTGTGAGCAAAATAAAGCAAAGTTCACTAACCTTTCATTTGCTTTGTGAGTTTCTCCTCTTATGGGTATTTAAAGAAATCAGATGTGACAATCCTGGACAATTAAAGTCTTTACAAAAGGTCAAAAATCTCTCCAAAATAGAGAAAATGTAATGTTTCCAAAAGGCTGCTAAATCCTTTCCAGTAGATTTTGAAATAATAATAATTTTTGTTTTTTTTAAAAAAGCCCTCTGTTCCTCTGCCAAGTGCCACCAAACAAATCCATATTAAAGCCAGAAACCTCCCTTACAGGCTATTGCTGCACAGCAGAAAGATAAGTTTCCTGATCTGAAATTAATCTGAGTCATGTCTGCATTTTAGCATTTGTGAGGAGCACTTTTGTAATACTGCTAATTCCCTGATTAGTCTGACAGGACTCTTTTTTTTTTTTTTTCCAGATAAAGAGATTCTGTAACCCAGCAGACATTACCACATTGTCTTTGTGCTGTTGTAACTGCGGCAGGGAGGAATTGCAGGCTGGGATTTCCAACAGCATATTAGCCATTCGGTTCCAGCTGAAACTCATCGAATTGGGCACCTACCCATCCTGTAACCATCATCCTTCAGCTCTCCGAAATGGACAGCAGGGATTTCAGCCTCTTCTGGCACAGATTCCTGAGCTAACCTCACCTCTTACATTAATAATATCAAGTTTTTCCTTCTCCACCAGAGAGTAGGACTCGAATGAAACTGAGCTCTGGCTTGCTAAAGTCCTATTTTGTGAGCTCACATGAGAGTCTCCTCCTAGAAGAATCAAAAAAGCCTTTTCAGCCTCCTGCTATTGTACACCTCACAGCAGGTGAAAATGTTCTCCACAGCTCCTTGCCTGTTTTCCATGAAAACTTTCAGTGTCATTTCTCCAGAGGCTTAAGGAATGGTGAGGGGTGGGAGAAGGGAGAAGAACAAAAGGATGGCCTATCTCCAGCTGCTTTGGAAAGGTCATTCCAGTGGTGGCATCTTGAAACTTAATGGTCTTGGTGCGTGCAAGCACCTCCATGAGGAAGGAACAAAGCCTACTTGAAGGACTTGCTGGGGAATTCAGTGAACCAGTGACATGATTGTGCTTTAATATTGACTTCCTACAGCATCACTGCGGGATAAAATAAAATAATAAAATAAAATAAATAAAATAAAATAAAATCGAAGCAGAAATGTTCAGCCCTGGGTCAGAAGCATCTCTGTCCTTAGGGTTACACTGTCACGCTGTGTCCTGGTATTCCAAATGTGGCTGACGCTACTGGAGAAAAACGGAAATTTAGAACAAAAGACACAGGCAGGCCTATCCCCACACACGGGAAGGGTAAACCAGCACTCAGTCCAGCTGACAGCCCCGGCCTCCAAACACTGATTATTGCTACAACTTTCTAAGAGTCAACAGTCATTAAGGACATTGAGCAACATGGAATCCCCTTTGCAACACAGGGGCTCTGATGCAAGGAGTGTATTTCAGGTTGCAACCGTTTTAAGCCTGCTCACTGCTGTCATTGTGAACCACTCGTGTTGGGGCAACACGTGGAGACCAGGCACAGAGGCAGGGACCCACCATGCCTTTGAAATGCCTTTGAAGTGACAGCTCTTCACCCAAAGAACAGCAAGTTCCAGAATGACAAGTGGTCAAGAGAGGGAGTCTATCATGGTAGCACAATTATTCCCTCTGTAATGGAAAATTGATATTTATTACTCGTGTTGGGGCAACACGTGGAGACCAGGCACAGAGGCAGGGACCCACCATGCCTTTGAAATGCCTTTGAAGTGACAGCTCTTCACCCAAAGAACAGCAAGTTCCAGAATGACAAGTAAAGTGGTCAAGAGAGGGAGTCTATCATGGCATCATAATTATTCCCTCTGTAATGGAAAATTTATATTTATTCCCCACCTAGGCATTTGCCAAAGATTTTTTTTTTAATTACCTCTAATCCTGCTCTGGTGATTAGGGTGATTAGGTAGCAAACCAGCTGACTGCCCCTACAGCCACATAGTTAGTGTCTAATGCAGTCACTGAAGCCAAAATTAATCTCTGATTACCCTTTCACAGCTAATTCATTTATGGCAACCTGCTTAATGGCAAACTGGTTTCAACCAAAATCTGAATAGCAGAGGTCAGCTCCTGTTTGCCCTGTTTAGGCCAAAGGGGATGTATTTATACAGTGACTTAGCAATTGTTTCATCATAGATATTTATTAACTGAATTTTTGGGTGTGACTGATGATGTCAGAGGACCTCACAGTGATTGTCGTTATCAACACCGCAGCCAGGCACAGAGCAGCATTGCTGAGCTTTGGTTTCCTGCTCCTCCACCTGCATCTCATGGGAGGTTTCTGTATTGTGTGATTTGCACTCTCTGGCCTAGATATTGCTGGGGAACAATTGCATAGATTTCAGCTTTTTTTTTTTTTTTTTAATGATGCTAACTTTCCTACTGTGACTGGATCATAAAAATGTAGGCAAGCTATCATTTAGTAGGACACCGGTGAATGCATCCTCTGCCTAAGTATTTTTGGAAATATTACTGGCTCAGCAGGGAATTATAAAGGTATAAGGGAAATGTATTGAAATGCTCACAACACCTGATAGATAAATAGGCCATACAAACCAAATCCAATTGGTTAAATACCTCTTTCCATTTTAGAAAAAGCCTATGTAATAATTCATTCTTTTCATAATCCTATAAATCTTTTCTTTATAGAACTTCTTCTTATTGGATTGACACAAATTTAGCCACAGATTTTAAATACAGAACAATCAGACATAAATACAATTAAGTCCTAGGAAATGTAGCAATATCTTGCTTCAAAAATGCTGGTTTTATACAAAACAAAATAAAAATGTTTATTTTCAATCAGATGATGTCAATGCAGAACTGCGAAGAAAAAAAAAAAGACCAAGAAAACATTTCAGAGGAAGTAAACCCCTGGGAAGATAAAAGTGCTGTATATTAGGAGAATGATAACAGGATTGGCACAACATAGGAAATTATAAATATAAACCAGTGGTTCTCAGCCTCTTCTGTACTATGACCCCATACTTCAAGGGAGAAAAATTTGGGACTTTATCCATGTAGCCATCAAGAAAAGAAGGGTGATCACTTGCTCCCTGAGGACAGAGAACCACACATCCCATGTAGAGGACACTGTGGCAGAACCCCTTGGAAATCCAGTAGTAGTTTGGAAAAACATCTGCATGGCTTTTTGGAGAATTTACCCAGGTAATTTCTTAATCAAAAGTCATAATTACCATCCAAGCTACAGCTATTGTTGCTAAAAAATGTTAATACTAGAAAATAGGCCCCTAAGTTATTTAGATGTCTTGAGAAATGTTAATCTCACATCTGAAGACCTATTTTCCAAAGGGGTTTGGAAATCAAGACTGCCTTGGTGAAAAGATGATCAGCAGCTGAGAACAGCACAACTCTTTGTGCCCTGGGTCAGATTTCAAAGTCCATGAGAACCAGGCTGCCGACTACCTGTGCCCCTGCAAATAATGTCATCAGTCACCTAAAGCAATTAGGACCCAGCACGCCAATTATCACCAAAGCAACCTAGTCATCTGAGTTTTATCTTAGTGGCATCTCTTATTTCCTTGCCTTGGCCTCATCCTGGCCTTGTTGGCAGAGGCAGCTGTTGATCTGCATCCTCTGGGGAACCCTCTCCTTCCATTCGGGAAGGTGGCTCTGAGACGAGCTCGAGCTGGCTGTTCCTCTGCTGTTATTAGCCTGCTGATAGAGGAGGAGGTTGACTTAGTCACTAGCGTAACTACAAACATGTTTATAGGAACTCTTATCCCCTGACCAAAAGTTGAACTCATTGAGAAAGTTGCCTGCTGCATTTTGTTTAAAATGGGAATCGAGCACTTGTTGCCAACATATATTCTTCTTTGTCCATCCTGTGTTGTGGTCTCCTGTCTGTGCATGGCCTCATGCCTATCGGCGGGGCTGTAGGGCTGATGGCTTCCTGGGTTTGCTTTTCTGCCTTTGGCTTTGGACCAGGGAGAGGAGCAGAGGTTTAGCTGGAGAGTGTCACTGACACTAACATCCTTCTCTGACCACCTCAGCGGAGGCGAAGATGACCGTGAAACCACTCGGTAACCGAGCTCAAATTTCACTTCAGTTCTTCCCTCGCACATGCTCCCCTTGTTTCTTTCAGCAGACATGGGGGTTTTTTAGCTAGAAAGCTGAAGATGCCATAGGCTGGTTAACTTGAAGGGTTTTGTGGTGGGATGTTCACCTAAAATATAAGCCAGGTTCTCCTCAGTGGTCCTTCCCAACTAACTAAAGTGTCCAGTGAACATAAAAAAACCCTTAGGAAGGCACTCTACATTCATAAAAAGTAGATTTGCATTTTGATTTTCATGACCCAGAACTAATAGCATGTTTATCACGCAAACATCACAGCTGTCCTCCTACACGGTGGAAAGACCATAAATGTGAAATGCACCTCCTTCCCCTATGGAGCTCTGTGATTCATGGCCACCTTTCGCCTCTGATCTATGTTGTTCTATGCTTTTGCGGGAAGAAGGGGTTGGTTGTTCTAGCCAAATTGGGAACCCAACCCCAAATCCCTTGCAAGCAAGAGATCTTCTGCAAAGACTGATGGTGCAGCCCTTTACTTGTGTCTCGCCATGCTGAAGGAAACGAATGGGTCTGTCTCCATATGAGGCATCTCAGAAGTGTCCCCAGCTTATTAGAGCATGGCACATAAATGAGAACTTCAGCAAGAAAACAGAAAAGCTCATCGAAATGCCAGCAGGGTCCCCCACTCCTACACACAAGACAAAAAGGACTTTCATGCACACAATGAATTTTTTTCTTGTATCTGACTCAGATGGCCAAGCACAGAGAAAATTTTCACTGTCTGGCCAGACTTGGGTGGGCTCTGTCTCCTCTGGAATAAGGAAATGTTTATTGAGAAACAGACCTTAATGGTGTGTCTAAGTGGTGTTTGAGTAAATGTGACTTGGGGACAGCTGGGGAGCATTTCAATGACTTATCAGGGAGTGTTGGTGAGCGCCAGGGCTTCTCCTTTCCCCATAACCTGCTTCAGGGAGATGGCTTAAAACCAGGTGTTTCTGTTACTTGGCTCATCATTGCTCCAAGGAACATTCCTGGCATTTCTGCTCCCTCCTGCAGGCTGGGTATGTGGGGAGTACCAGGGCACCCTGCCCAAAAATCCACCTGGGATGGGGCTTTCCTTGACCATTGCTTGTGAAACTCTTCTCAGGCTGCCTGTGCTCTGCCAGGGGATGTTGAAGATCTGGGCCCTGACCTCTGGACCTCAAGCACCCTAGGACCTGTCAGGTGAGGTTCTACCCCTGACCCTCTATGAACCAGTTGATGAAGGCCACTGGAAGTTTGGGGACCACTTGACCAATGGTGGTACCTTCTGCTACCAGAGAGGTGGCAACATCTCACACCACTTGAGTGTGAGTCACCAAAAGATGTCTGTCACCCTCCTAAAGCCAGTGGGGATTGCCGAAGAGAAGGCATTTCTGTCATCAGTTTCTAAGGCGCATTGCTCCCTGGGATCCACGATAGGGCTGAACAGGTATTCTAATTTATGCCTAGTCAGAATCAGAAGAGAAAACCAAGCAAATATGAATCAATTCTGGCCAGCACACATATCTGGTCTGTGGACTGTTAATGATTTTCTGTTGTTCTGTTACATTCATCCATCCATGATGAGATTTAGTGTTACAATAGAGCCTCCCTATTCTGTGCTACTGCAGTAGAGCCTCTCCGGTGGATTTATATAATTCCTATCAGTAAAATTTTAATGTGTGCTAATACATGAGACAGCCAGAGAGAAGAAAGTTAGTTTACTTTTGGGGAGGGGGGGAGAGGGTTAGGGGTGAGGAAAAATACCATCAGCATCAGACTTAGACGTTTCACTTAATAGCTTTCCTGGAATATACCCATCTTGCCAACAAGAGATAGTAGCTGCAGTAAAGCCGTCTCATTCACACAACATATGGGAGTGCGGAGTGCAGGGAAGATGAATCCTTAGAGCTACCTTTTGAAATGTAATAGGATCGCCTGGCTTGCTCAGCCATGCTGCCCGTTACCCATTTAATAGCAGAAAAATGAAATGCATCTGTGCATCTTCTTCCACTGCAGTAAATACTTTATCTGCAGCTACCAGTTTAATCGCACCGTGCACTGTACTCTGCTCCCCACAGGCAGCCCACCAGCAGCTCCAGCCACCCCTTTGCTGATCTGCCACAGGGGCCAAAGCCCTGCGACCAGCACTGCTGTCCCAGCAGCAGATGGGGAGGGCAAAAAGTCACAGCCTTCTGGTTCCCACCTTCCCCTCCTAGAGCAACCTGGCCAGGACACAAAACTGGGGGACCTTGCACACAGAAAAGCAGCAGCCCTGGGGAGAAGCACGGCTCGAGTCCTCTGCCACCACCTCAGCTCCAAAGCCCCAGGCTTTGCTCTCCCTGCTCACGGTGACACTGACGGTGGGGACCCCTCTGTCCTGCTCCTCCCTGCCTGTTCAGGTCCCCCATCACCTACCATCCCTCTACTCACTTGTGGGGGTTTTTATGCCCTCTTCTGATCTCTCCTCTCTCTCTATCAGTTTTCTCCCCCTTCACACATTTTATTCTCTCCCTTCCATCATTATTTTTCTACCATTCTTCCCTCCTACCTCACCCATACCATCCTCTTCCAAACTCCACCCCAAGGCACATAGTCTCACTGAAGCTCTTACGCAGGAAAAACAATTTGGCTTATAAAATATAACTAAAGGTCTACTTATGCACATCTTTCCTCTTTCTCCTTCCTCTCCCTTTATTCTCTGCACACTGCAAGCTGTGGGGGCAGAGATGTGATGTGCCCGCAGATCTGCTGGCATGTGGTGCACACTATTGTTGTACTGAGCTGTGAACCCACCCAGTGCTGTAGTAAAATCAAGTGGCTTAGACAAGGGATGCAGTGGATATATTTGCCTTGTTTCTTGGAAACCTGAAAGCCAAAAACCTGTTTAGCAGAAAATGGTTGGATGTTTTTGCACTGGGAACTGGAGGAGGGAAGAACTTTCAGCCAAAAAAATAACAGTTTTCTAACAAAAAATGGAAATGTAACTAAAGTAGATACTAATAAAAATGTTCAACTAACAACCCAGTTTTCATCCTGATGAAAAAATTTCCAGCAGTATTTTGTATAGCTGAAAAATAGTTTATAGTATTATGTTTATTCTCTGTGACTTATTTATGCACAGAAAAGAAAATAATTTGTGGTTGACTCTTGGTATGAAAGATTTTTCCAAGATTAGTCACTGCAGTCAGCCTTCCTGATTAAAAATATTTATTGGAAATCAGTAAAAGATCAAAACATAAAATACGAGGTCCTGATAGTTCATTAGACTTCTAGCAATGAATTCTTCCAGAATGTATTATTTTCCTTGAGCAATAAAGCTTCATATAGTTGTTTTAAATTCATCAGGTCTCATCCCACCCTCAACCCCCAAAAAATCTTGAGAAAATCTCATTTCACAGTTTCCCATAAAACCAGGTGCAAACCAGCTGCTTTGGGCATGGAAGGATTCCTGAAGCACTTCATTGGTATCAGTAGCCAGTGAAAACCCATGAAATCGAAGGGATTTTGATAGGTACATTCACAATCCTCCAAGAAGGTGCCACGGAGGATAGTATGGCTGAGCTAGTGTTTCCCACATTTGGAAGAAGAACATTCACACAGTCTAGTTTTCCAAACTCTGGGAACTTTTGCAGTAATGGCTTCATTCGACTCCATGTTCCTGTTGAAAACACCCTCCATTTGCTCTGTGGGGATGATGAGGGTGACTGCACTGCTATCCTGAAGCTCACTGAGACCATCCACTGGAGAAAGGAGCTTTCTGGTCTTTCTTTAATGACCGTTGTGAAGATTATGTGATTGAATTTAGCACTACCATCAACAGCTAGCTGATTCAGTCCCTGAGACATTTATCACCTATGCTCTGTTCTTCCTCCACCGAACCGAGTCCTGCAGCTTCACGGGAAGATCATTTCAATGAACATGTTTTCCCCCACCTGGAGAACAGAGAGGGTGAGATCACGTAACGTAATAAAGCCTCTAAAATTAATCCTAAATCACTGAGGTAGCAAAAGAAGCAGCTGTGGGTTCCAGGTTGCTAGCTGTGGGGTTGGTTTTTAGTTTGGTTTTGGTTTTTTTTTTTTTTCTATTAGAACTCCATTGAACAGTGTATTTAAAAATACGCTGTTCTTAACTACTGGTTAGGCATCTCATTCACTATGTATGGTATTTGAAGAAGACATAATGATATGTGCTTAGAAGAGTCAAAACAGTGGATCAAACATTGATACTTGAAGAATGACAGTTCTTTTTTCCAACCCTACTTTAAATTATTATTTTAAAGAAGAACACTGAGCAAATTACAATGGCTTTAAGAAGATAGGTCACCTACTGGGACAAATTCTGACTCCACTGTATTGAAAAGGATATTTTCCAGGGCTGGGGGTGGGAGATGGTCATTCTGGCTATAAGGCCAGATATACCAGTGATATTCCTACTGTGAGGAAAGTATTCATTTTTCATCATTTGCTTAAAAAAGTACCGTTTTGTTTTAACAAATGGGAATATAAATGAAAGATATTTCTGTGTTCTCTGCTTACATGAATATTTCCCAGTGTTTTTATATCTCAGTTCTCTAAGGAATAATGTTTTCAATTTCCTTCAGTCTTGTACTGAAATGTAAAATTAGACCTCTGGGCTTAAAGACTCCATAAATGATAGTTCTTACTTGCTTTCTATTTAATTAGCATGAAACAGATCATGTAATCATTCAGGGATAAATCCTGACCTCTCTGGAGGAAGAGGAAAGAAAAGAATAAAGGAATTTTCTTCTCTTGTCAATGGCAAAAAAACAAATGCAGAAAATGTATGAGGGTGAGCTGCCATTTACCTTTCTATGGAAGAGGCTAGCTTTCGTCAGAGGGGCAGGCTGGCTGGTCAAAGTATCTGACCAGCAGTGGTTGGAGAAGGCATTTAAAATACCGCTCAACATGCTTTGTGCATTGCAAATCTTACTCCTGAGTAAACAAGAGTTTTCAGCTGTTCAGTAAGAGGCATTTACCTTCTACTGCCCACATCACCAGCATATTCCATGTTGAATTTTGGTTCAAAAAGGCCACAGATGATGGAGAACTGTTATATTACTATGGCCATAGGCAAGAAGAAACCTTGGCCCAGTGCTCTCAAATCTGTCATTATTTATTGACACTTCTCACAATTTTCCATTGAGAAACCCACCTCCGGAAAAGCAAGCAGCAATGTTAGCACAGCCCATAATTGGTTAGAGAAGCACAGCTGAGCTCTCAAGCTCACAGCCTCTGGAGACCAGAGTCCAGGGACTACACCCAGGACATTTTCCATGAGCAACTCTCATATCCAAAGCCATACCCCCTCCTTTTCCAAAAGGACAAAAAAGTTTGGAAAGAAGCTTTGAGATGCTGTTGTAGGTGGAAGGGATTACTTCAAACACTGCTATGACACAGCTCAGGTATCGTTTGCTTTCACACTGGCTAGCCAGGCATCTCTGGATGTGGAGCAGGTTGAGCATTAAATGCAAAAAGGAGACTGTTCCTCAAAGCCTCTGCTTTTGCAAGAGCTGCATAATGTTTCTGGCCCAGGGATTTGTTGGATGTTATAAACCTGACCTGCTGTTCTCCTGAACTCCAAATAGCTGCTTGTGCCCATGAAGTGCAAAGCAGGTACAAAGCCAGCCCCGTGTGCTGGCAGCCTGCATCTATTTTTCCCTGGGGAGTCTACTACAGACTATAGATGCAGTAATAAACATCTGAAATGCCAGGAGAGATGGTCTACTAAAATGCATGAGGGTAAGGACACAAATGAGTGGAACAAGCAGGTACTGGAGAAATAAATTAGACACTTGGCTTCCTGTAGCTAATTTAAATGGGAAATGGGAGTTGTTCCAGGTATTCAGTAAACAGGCTTGCAAATTAGCTTCCCACAGTTTCCTTATGCTGCTGTACATGCATAAAGAACATGTACTGCGGTTCATTGCTTTAATTCACTTTGCTTCCAAAAATCAGTGAATTTCTCAATTATTTTCAGTTACTTACAGAAATGTTTTCATACCTGTAAATAGGGGAGGAGATAACCTGAAAGGAGTGCTGGACTGTTAACAACCAGTGAGCCAGCTGCTTTATGCATGAAACGTTTCTTCAGCCTGGTGTTACCAGGGGATACAAAACTGCTTTTCAGTAGCCGATATCGCCCTATACGAGAGAGAGGTTCAGAACAGCTTCCTATCTTCATCCCCTCCTTTAATTCCATATGAATTAACTGGAGGCCAGTCCGGGCTTCACAGAGGAAGCACAGAGGGAAGGCGACTGCTTGCTGGAACTGGATCAGCTCCTGTTCATGGGGAAAAGGGGTCTGGAAGGATACCTGTTATTTCATAAGGGAAAAAAAATTGTGTAAACCAACCAATCACTTCAGACTCCAATTTTAGCCCTAGATTAGTTTCAGTCCTTCCCCCAAGATTAATCTATATGACAAGAGATCTAACTGCCTGTGCTTGTCCTCAAAATACCTGTCCTTTGGCTAAAGACAGCAATCAAGATGGTGTCACTGAGCTCACGATAGTTTTTGGCAAGTAGA
Source organism: Pterocles gutturalis (assembly GCF_000699245.1). Lineage (NCBI taxonomy): Eukaryota > Metazoa > Chordata > Aves > Pterocliformes > Pteroclidae > Pterocles > Pterocles gutturalis. Next base: position 20,584 of record NW_010110164.1, on the reverse strand, counting down.
TACACATCCCATCAGCTTTAACAAACGGTCCCTTCCTATGTGTTCCCTACCTTTGCACGGGATGTAACACAAGAGTGGGAAAGCCCTGTTTCCCTTGCTTCCAAATTGGTCAGAGACCAATCCATTTCAGCAATACAATGTCAAACTTACGGTTCTTGGCTGTTGAAGTACCAGCCAATGGGCCAACGCAGCTCAGAGCAAGACGCAAGAAAACCAGAACTACACAGAAGCTGTTTTTGCTGGGAATATTCAATTTGCTACATTGTCCATTTAATCTGAATGCTAAAGGCAAAAAAGAAATCAGCATTTTCAGTTCTGCTCGTTCCTTATATGGTGAAATGTTAGATAACTTGTGTTATTTATAACCTGCACATTTGGTATTTTTTTTATAACGGGGGGAGGAGGAGGACATAGTGGGCAAAAAGACTCTGGATTTTTTCCAGTCGAACTGAAGAACTAAGAATTAAACTGTCACAAGAGCAGTCGACTTTATTCACGTGCCTTATAGAAAGGTAAATCTTGAGCTGGGTGATGAAAATTGATGCAGCTGATGACTTTAAAAAAGGGACGTACACACATACCACATACAGCATGATAAGAGGTAATGACCATTGATCTTAAAGGTTTGAGCTCTAAGGTAGTCTGTAAATGTTTGTATTTCAAGACCTCCACACTTCCGAACTCAGTAACGCTTCTAACAATAAGACACTGGAAATAGGGTTTTGGACTTAGAGAGATGGACGATGTCCCATATAAGCTCCTGGCTTTCTCCCTGCCATGACCGTGTTGCATTTTCGATCATGATGAGCTGCCCATAAAAGGTTTTGCCACTGTTCCTTCCCGCGTCAGGCGCTCTCCATCCCTCTTGTTGCTGCTGTGTTGTGTCATCTGGTCATTTTATTTTTCATCAGTGTCATTGCTCCAATGCTAAATCCTTCCAAACCACACTAAAATGACTGTCTGCCCACCCCCCCATGGTGCCTATGTCATGCCCCAGCTCCAGGTTTCACAGCCATCGCTCACTGTCCCTCTTCCACACCCCAAGAGGTTTTTATTTCAGATGTGAAGTGAAGGTCACACCTACCCCACTGCTTACCTCAGCCCCCAATCAGCCTGTGATGACATTTCTCTACCATATTCATAAACTGGACCTTTTTTTAAAATTGGGAAACAGGCAATTTTATTTTGCAGAAATCACTTTGGGAGAGATGACCTTTACCTGAACACGTGTGGCACAAAGCTCTGTCAGGCATGCTGCCGGGGTGCGTCACAGAAAACTCCCAGGGCACACAGAGCTGCCCTATATTATCTTCCCAAAATGTCAGTTATTTTCTGCCTATCGGCATTTAACTTGGGGGGAAACCTCTTTGCACGCAACAGTCTTTGTCTTAACTCTTCACCCGGCAATAGCAATGATATATATGGAAGATCACAGGTTATTTCTAAACTAATGCTAAGACTAAACAAAAGTAAGTAGGGCATGACGGGAATTTAAAGGCAGTCTTTAGCTATGGTTAAAGATTGCTTGCAGATGTTGACTACTGATTTTTTTTTTTATGCCTTGCTCTGCCTCTTAGAATATTGTTTTCAATGTCCTCATTGTCTTAGTAGCTTTCCCTTCCCCCTGGATCGAGCGACATGCAAAAGGAATGACGGTAGATGTTACTTTTTCCTGCTCCGTGGCAGAGAGGAGTATAGGGTTTCAGAGATTGTAAACTATTTCTTCTGCACTGAGAGATTGACTGCATGGGTAGAGCCCATTAAATATAGCCATGCTGACAGTATCGCTTCGGAGAGTTCTGTGGGAAAAAATCTGTCTGCACTATGTTGGTACCTCCAGCCAGGCAGAGAGCTGTCTTGATAACTCCTTCAGATAATGAATAAAATGTGGAATGAATTCCATGCAGGATCAGCGCTCTGTTGATGTGAGAACCGGTTGCAAAACGTACGACAGGATCCTCCTGTGGCTGTTGTTTTAAGCTTGGCAAATACCATGGATTGTATATGCTAAAGTCAGGATATTATTAAAATAAACCCCCCAACACTCCAGAGAGTTAAGATATGATGCCACTGCCTTTGAGCTCAGGTCCCTTTATTGCTGAGAGATGTCGTATGTGAATACAATTTACACAAAGTTCTTTAAGACTAGAACAGCCTGTTATTTCTGCCATGCCCAGGAAAATCAGGAAAGGTATGTAGCAGTAATAAATCAATTATTTCTTACAAATTAGACCAAGATAGCATTGCCTAACAGCAGTCTTCCAGATGGTTGGGATGAAAGGTGGACTGGGCTGGAGGGAAAGGGAGGATTTCTAGATAACCAGAATAAATGGGATAGAGTTTAGCGGTAGAACTGAAAAGATCCAGAGGAATGACACCTGTGTGCGAGGAAACAGATATCTGAGAGCTTAGGTTATGTCAGCGGGTTGGCAGAGCAGGTTTAAACAAAGACGTTTCCTAGACATCATTAAGGAGGCAAATTCTTCACGGTGTTGAATTAGGAGTAACCATGGGGATTGGAAATGACGGATTTAAATAAAACCGGGGTCACTTCTAAATATTAGGGGTAAAATATACTCTTCCCTAAGAGAAAAGAAACAGCCAAGGGAGGAGCGGAGGGGCAGGCACTAAAGCAGGCGGTAGGAAACTGAGGAAATGGGAGGGCAGCCCCAGAGCAGCTGCTCCACTGAGCAGAAATCAGCCGCCGGCCGCCTCCGACCCTGTCTGTCCCTGCGGCACGACGAGGATTGAGTGTTTTCACCCGCTCTTCTGGGACAATTGCCACTCTGCCGTTATGCGGGTGGTGGAAACCATTCCCCTGACACACGGGGAAGCCTGTGATGTGGCGTGTTTGTACTCGCCAGAACCACCCCTCAAGTGACACAGGACGCCTTCCAGGTATGTCTAGAACGATCCGTCCAACGCTTCCTCAAACTGGGATGCAGACTTTTCAATTGAGCAAAGCCCATAAGCAAAGAAACCTGACGCTGATTAGCTAGAAATTAACATTAACTCGTTAATATATGTATTTGGACATACTCAAATCTGAAATCTATTACTACTAATATATTAATGTCAATTATTTCAAAGTTCATCTGTTCCTCATCACAGGAATAAAACATTAACGTTACTGAAGAATATCTATACACCAGTTCCCAAAAAGCAGCACCATTTGTTGAACAATCTTGATTGTCAGCAAAACGGGCAATTGCACAAGTCCTTCAAGGAGACAGAGTTTCAAAACCCAAAAGTCCCTGACTATCCACCACACGTGGCCAAGGGGGAGTCCAAGGAGCTAAATCCAGCCTGTGAAGTAGCTTTGTGTGCTTCCCATGACAAGCCAAGAGGATAAAAAGCATTTTTGCAGGTATTTGTCAGTGAGGACTCAGAGGGTCTGTTGAAGCACCGGACAGATGCCGGGACCTCCTCTGAACATCTGGCTGGGAGTCAGCGTGGCTCTGGAGTGTAGGAAAGCTGACTGCGATAAACCAAATAATCCCTGCTAACTCTCTGCACAACAGGCCAACACGTCTCTCCCTGCTAACTCTGAGAGGGAATTAGTCACACAGATGATTTGGGATGAACCCGAAGGAACAGCTTTTCATTCCGTGGGAAGAAACACTCAACATCATTTTGTTCCTACCCCTAAAAAACTGTTGAAGAAATAACATGTTTTACCAGAGGCATTTTTTTCCAATGTCTCTCAAATCTCTGCCACTTTCACAGTGCTCCTAAGACAATTCTTCAACATAATTCTTTCCTCCATCACCAGGTTTGCACACGTCTAGTTGCACTTGGGCAGCTGCAGAGAGCACAATCCAAAGGAATGGGGCAAAGACAGACAAAAGTTTTATGTCACCTCTACCTTATGCAGATTCTGGCCTGAACTTGGTCCTGATACAACATGGAATAGCCCCAGGTTCTGCTATAATTTAATTACAGCCTCCTCACAGCTGCCTCCAGGATGATGTGAAGATAAAAACCAACTGAGGGCTCTCACCAGGTACTCAGGTCTCACTCTGCACTTTGCATATGCTCTGCGTCAGTCCCACTGCCCTCATCAAATGGCTATTTTTCTCTTTTCAAAGACAGAAAACAGCCGCATCTGCTATATTTGGATGCTGGACATCTGAAAAAAGAATCACCCATGAAAATAGCCTGAATGAACCTGCTGAATGGCAAACCGCTGCCAGCTAGACTGAATGACTTTTCTTGCAGAGATGTTTTTCCTATTTTCTTCTCTGAAAGCAATAGAAAAGGGTGGGGGAAAGAGATGGTTTCTTTTCTCATGCACTCACCCATCAACAGCTTTGTTTAAGTCCAAAGAACAGAATCTCTCTTCCCGGCAATGATGCAATAAGTAACAACTCAGATCCTACATGTAATGGTCAGAGTTGGCAGGCAGGAAAATCACTTCTGGGTTGTTTTTCTTGTTCTTAAAACTTGTAAATTCAACAAAGGTATTTCAGATGGTTTTGCAAGGTAATAAATATGGAACCTTCCTACCTCAGAGTCCAGAAATTCTAGGGACAGAAGTATTTAACACAGACATAGTGAAACAGAAAAATTAATCTCTTTGAGAATGAGGCAAGGGAAAACCAGAGAGCAAGGCAGGAGGATGAGGGATTGTTCTGAGGTCCCCTTTCTAAGAGAAGAGGGTGGGTGGTTCAAGATAAAATCAGGAATTTGACTTCTCAGGACAGATAGATTTGAAAAAGAAAAAAAAAATATCTACAGGGCAAACTAAAAATGGTTATCATGGTGAAGTTATGGGCTGTTTCAGGCTGCCAAAACAAATAGCTTGCATCCCAAAGCAGTAGAGGTTACATGCATGGAAAATGGAGCTATCCCTAAGGACTAACTAATATACCGCAATTATTATTATATTTTTTTCAGAGAGCTTTGAGAAAACCAGGGTACACTGAGCTACCTAGTCTGATTGCATCTACAAAAGTCTAAGGAGGCGATGTTCCAGAATAGAAATGTTTTCATATTCCTAGCTTGGCTAAAATCAGCTAATGCTGTTTGAGAATGAAGGCAGTATTACTTCAGCAATTAACAGGAACTGTTTGAGGTTCCTGATATACTAAAAATGCTTTGAATTTCAATAAGTTTGAAGTTATTTCCTAGTACAGCTTGTGCCACTTCTGCAGGAGGTATACCTGAGTAAAACACAATCAATTCTGGAATTTCAGCTAAGTATGGGTATCACAGGGGAAAAAAAAATCCGGACTTCTGACAAGGTTGTATCCATCTCCACTTATCTGCAGTTTTGGTATGACTGCCAAGGTATTCTGCAAGGCACAGTCTCCAGCCTTGCACTTACACTTAATACAGCCTTTCTGCAGGGCTTACTGCGGATTGGTTATATTAGTATGTAATTATTATAGATTTATATTAGTTATTATATAAGAATATTGCTTTTTGGAGCAACCTGCACTGTTGTGTAAATTTCCCTATGCCCCATGTGTAGCCTAATGGCTAGAGGAAAGGATGGGACACTGAGGTCTCCTGGGCTTTTTAACCAGTTGTGCAAACTATTTAGGGACAGCTTTCTCTTTCACAGAAATCAATGAAACTCTGTACTGAACTTTCCTGGGAATGTGATAAAATCCTTAATCTCTCTCTGCCTTCCTACCCTATCCTGCAAGATATCAAGCACACTAGCTCAGCCCATCCAGCAAAGCCCTTAAGTACATGCATGTGAAGTGCAGAACTGCTGTAGCCAAAGCCTGTGCTTGCGGTAAGCGCGTTTCTAAGTGCGCTGCCATTTCCAGCGCCAGGAATGAGTGGGGGGCGATTATATCCATCTACGGCCGAAGGATGTTTCAAACATTAAGTAACAGGATTCTTGGACACTGGGCACAGGATGCAACAGAGTGAGATTATCATTTCTATCCCTGTTCTTAATACCTATTAATGGAAAGAGATGATAGAGTATCTACATCTATACATATACAATATCGCTCCCATCCTGTCAAGGCAGAGCATTATCAGGTGAAGAAGCAGTGGATTCAGGTTTGAGGGGGGGAATAAGAAAAAGGAAAAGCTGTTTATAACACATTGAACAGATACTGTTTGGAGGTTTACACTGCCATTCTCCCAGGGGAAGCCAGAACCTATCTACAGGGTGTGTTGAGTTAGTTCCTCATTCTTTCTTTTTCTTTTTTTTAACCTGCTTTTGAAATCACTGAGTGCGGAGCATGCCTTGCCCCGGGGGAACATATTGCAGGGCTGTTACTCACACTATAGAAGGTGCCACTTCTCGCTCCTCCCTTTCTTTGAGGCCCCCATTTGGAGGCAAGGAAAGGGCTGAACGGCCAAACCGCCAGACCCTGGGGCTGACCGACCCCCCGGCACATGGGGCAATGCTTTGGGGGGCTCAGCTTTGGCCCCTGGGGAGCTTATTCTGGCTGGGATTGCTCCAGTTTGGGATCACAGTGGGCTTCAAAAGCACAGTCTGGAGGTTTGGTGTACTCGTGAAGTTGTTCTAGGCTGGAAGCTGGGCTTGGCTTAAGAAAGAGCTTACTTAGGGGGAAACAGTCTCCAACTAAAGACTGTAGTTTCTCTCTCCTGAATGACTGGCTTTAGACAGGCTGAGGATGAGGAAGAGGAAAAAAAGAAGATGTCCTCTGAAATTTAACATAAAATCTCTCACTCTGTTTCAGTGGACTCTGCTTCTCTGCTGTTCACGTTTCCCTCAGTGTGTAGCAGAGGCTGGCCCACAGTGAGACTGACACAGGGTCACATCGATGCCCAAGTGTCAGCAATCTCGGGCACCTTCCCCTTCCCTTTCCACGCAGCACGCAGCCGAGGCACATCGCAGGCCTCAGGGCTGCAAGCGAAAAAATAAATTCTTTACAGTTTGTAAACGTCATTGAGTTCATACATCCCCATGAACATGCAGCCTTCCATCTCCCTAACACACCGCAACCCCAGATATGTGAATGAGGAGAAAATCATCAATGTAGTTGGCAATGTACCATGAAATTCACTGATTCAATTACTGGATAAACATTTGAGTGGATCTAGCTGACAGGTATGTCATGCATGCAGCCTTAAAATAGGAAGGTAATGGGAAATGAGGGAGAAATGAGCCAAAGAACAGGAACAGGAATGTGATTTCTGGTATTACAGCTCGTGTTCGTCAGTGCCTTTTTAGCCATATAGAGGACGTGTGTGGTGAGACGGAGAGCAAGGCACCGTCACTAAAATAAACTGGGAGAAATTGCAGCGATGAAGAAACAGAGCATTAAGCAGCAGTTCTCCGGGAATAAAGCTGGTGAATGAATTTATGGGGATTTACATCAGCTGAACCTGGCAGGTAGTTTTTAATGTGCTTGCAAGAAGCAGACGTAGCTATTTCCAGTAAAACCTTGGGAAGCTGTGGCAGGTGTGGGCTCGCTGAGAGGCACGATGCTCACACGGGTCCCTGACAGTGCTGGGCTCCCGGCTCCGCATTGGCTCCACCGCCTGCCCCCTCCACAAAGGGTTGGTCCCTCTGGAGCCCGAGGATCCTGTGTTTAATTTAACAAATTAAAGGAAGAGGTCGTCTTGTACAAATGCATCAGGCCAGCTCATGGCAGCCAGCAAGACCCCGCTCACGAGCTGTCGAAACAGGAACACGCACACACGAGGCCAGGCAGCATCTGCAAGGGTGGGATGAGGCATCCCCACATCCATCAGGTCAAGCCCATGAAGGTCTCTAAGGACAGGCTGATCGTATTTGTGTTATTCAGAGTAAACACTCTGGAAAGCAATTGCTTTAAAACACATTTATTTCATTTTTGACTGATTTTGCAAATGTTTCCCCTTTTCCTCAATGCGGCATTGACCGGCCCTGCAAACCATTTGGCATTGGCCTGGGCGGTGTGTGCAGCCGCTTTGCTCCTTGATGTTACCTCATCAAAGAGCAGCTGAAAATGATATTTCCAGCCAGAGGGTTTCCAAGAGTGGCCGGTGAACTCGCTCTGCCCTGTGCCCTCCGACTCGCGATTAGATAGGTTTCCTGTATGTCAATTCAGCTACAGACCGGTGATAAATTTAATATTGCGACACGCTGACCAAAAAAAATAATAAAATCATGTCGGGCTATTTTTAGTTTCAAAAGAAAGTCCTCTCGTTAGGGCTTTTCAAGCCCTCACCTCCACGTACAGCTGCAGCGGATAAGGAAAACAGGATGCAGGGTTGTAGCACTGAAGGAATCGAGCGTAAATCAAAGGAGACAAGCTGGTCCCTGTGTGTTCCCTGGGTTAGACCTCAACCTCTGAGCAAGGTGAGCAGTTGTCGCTTGCTGGGGACTCTCCCAGTAACAGCATTGCTCAGCTGCTGGAGCGTTTATCCTGGGCCGTAGCCGCGTCTCACTTTTTCCTCCCACTGTGTCACCTCCTTCCCTTGTGCTGACAAGTGATTTAGACAGCCTGCCCTGCTGGCCCTGCATTTGAAATGGAAATCAAACACATGGGACATAAAGCTGGGTTTCAAAGTTGACTATTAACTAGGGCGGAAGGGGTGGCGTAGCAAAAACAAACAGTTCCAAGTTCAAGTCTGAAACCGTAAGAGCACGCTGAAAAACCTTCCTCCTCTTCCCTCGCCAGCCAACGTGAGGGTGAGCACTTTCTCTAGGGCAGAACATATTTAGTGGTTCCCCAATTTCCTAATCCAGGTGCTCAGGCTCCTAATCAAGCCTGAGGACTGACTTCAAAGGCAGGAGGATGCTGGGGTGCTGCAGCTGGCCCCACACATCAGGATGCTGTGGCTTTACTCGAGGGTTTCTGATAGTTCTTGATGTCCGGAACGCTTTTAACGTTGAGCTCTGCAGTGTGCTTGAGCCAATATCTGCCACCCCAGAATGCTGGATTAACCGGTCCCTGGTATGGAAAACCTGGCAGTGCCAGATAAGCGGTGCTTACTCAGCCTCTCCCAGGAGAGTTACTGGCCAGCCGAACCTCGCAAGATGTGGGGGTCCCCTACACCTGGAGACCCCCTCTGCTGTCCTAATGCTTTCAAAACCAGTGGAAGTTTTGCCCCCCAGGATATTGGAGGCCCAAAGCAAATCAGAATGACCATGGTTGTTATGTGCACCTCTACCATTACAGAATGTAATATTTCCTCACCTGTCACCCCAAATAATTCTGAGGGGAAAAAACCGACAGCAACTCTTATTTTCTTTGAATTAATTTCTAGTATGGCTTAGTTAATTTATCTCTGACAATTCTATAGTGACACCCTCACCATTGAGCACTAACTTGGAAACTGGAGATATGAGGAACTGATACCATAAAGAGGTCTGAGTCAGTCCTGCTAAGCCCACCCACTCAGGTGAGCAGCAGTTTCCTGGGCTTGGCCAGGTGGGCAGCAAATCCCACCTGGATACCAAGTGAGATTTCATTGCTCACAAGGAAAGAAAATCCTCACCTTTTTCTGAATTCCTTAAAGCAGTATTTTAATGCAAATTTTCTGTCAACAAGAGATGGTGAGAAGAGCAGCCCTGAGAAGTGCTGTCCTCCAGCGAGGAGCGGTGGTCCCAGCCATGCTGGGCAAGCTGGCTGAGCGGGGGATGGCTGGAGAGCTCAAACATCCTACCCTGATGGCCAGGAAGGCCAATGGCATCCTGGGGTGTATCAGAAGGGGGGTGGTCAGTAGGTCGAGAAAGGTTCTCCTCCCCCTCTACTCTGCTCTGGTGAGACCGCATCTGGAATATTGTGTCCAGTTCTGGGCCCCTCAGTTCAAGAGGGACAGGGAACTGCTGGAGAGAGTCCAGCGCAGAGCCACGAAGATGATGAAGGGAATGGAGCATCTCCCTTATGAGGAAAGGCTGAGGGAGCTGGGTCTCTTTAGCCTGGAAAAGAGGAGACTGAGGGGTGACCTAATCAATGTTTATAAATATGTGAAGGGTGAGTGTCAGGAGGATGGAGCCAGGCTCTTCTCTGTGACATCCAGTGATAGGACAAGGGGCAATGGGTTCAAGCTGGATCATAGGAGGTTCCACTTGAATATGAGGAAAAACTTCTTCACAGTGAGGGTGACAGAGCACTGGAACAGGCTGCCCAGAGAGGGTGTGGAGTCTCCTTCTCTGGAGACATTCAAAGCCCGCCTGGATGCGTTCTTGTGTGATCTGATCTAGGTGTCCTGCTCCGGCAGGGGGATTGGACTAGATGGTCTTTCGAGGTCCCTTCCAATCTCTAACATTCTGTGATTCTGTGATAAACGGGTCACAGCCCTGGCAGTCAGGAGGGTGTCCTGGGCCTCCAGGGAGAACCTCTGATTGTCAGCCGAGGCAACCCCGGCCACATCATGGCATCTTTGTGCGCCTCAGCTTCCCTGTTTGTGGAGTGACAACACCTACCGCTTTTGAAAGTTGATTTTGGGGTGGGAAGCAATGCTCTGGTGCTGGTCAGTGATGTTTCACCACAGGCTCAGTTCTGTATTTCCATCCGCAACCACGGGAAGGGCTCCACTGGCACACGTGTATGCACAGGGGGGTCTTCCCGCTCAGGGACCAGCTCCACCCCAGTGCTCTCTGAAGGCAGAAAGCACTAAGTGCAATTTCACGTGAGCCGCTAACCAACATATCTGTTAATAACATTCCTTTGTTGATACCCTGGACTGTTTTCAGACAGGCTTTGTCATCTCCTCTAATATGGGAAAGCATTCCCCAAAATCATACAGGATTATAATTATGTAGTTGTCTTCCTGTAAATAATGTGTTGTTCTAGCAAAGTAAACCGCTCTGCTCCTCATGAGGCTGCATCGCAGAGCAAGTTGAAACCAATTTACTAGAGAAGCAGTGAGAATATCATTGCATTATCTTCATTTCCATTAAACAACTGGGTCTAACTCTCTTTTATATTCAGGCTAACCATGCTGAGCTTTAAAATTGCCTTGATCATAATGTAGCTTTTAAATGATTTGTCATGGCTGATCGTTTTGCCCATGAAAGTTGCTACGAGGTGATTAGGAAAAAAAAAAAATCCACCATTGCTTCTTCTATTGCTTAGGAAATTGCAAACCTCAATCTGCAGCTTGAAAAGCATGTTGCCATGGAAATGATGCTTATGCTGTCGTAAATAAAAGTATTCCAGGGTCACCAGGGTCTGCGGCATAAACAGGGGCACAAATACTGCCTGGAAAAGTGCCAGAGTGGTTTAAACATATAGGAAGATAATTTTAATGGTATTTCACTTTCATCGTTATCGTCAGAAGGACTGATGAAGGTTAACGTGTAGCTATAACCTTGGCACACACACAAAGCAGAAAAAAGTCTTAGCTATTGGTAATAATAACAGAGTAAACAATACCATAGCCCTCCTGACCAGTATTTCTCTGCTCCAGCAGATCAGTGTCCCTCTCCTATTGCATTTCTCACACGTTCAACAGTGAAATTTAATTATATATTAATTCAGAGGCAGTTTTGTTGAATTCATGAGCACAGCACAGGAGAGCTTAGGAAAATTGGTTGATGTTACAAAATGCTGTACCATGGACTACTTGATTGCACAGTGAATCCTCCCTGATCCCCTGGCTATGTCCCACCCACAGCCCAGGAGCAACCCTGGGAATTGTCCTTTTCCTTGGCGGGGAAACAATTTGGAACAAGACCCGGGCTGCGGGAAGGAGCCCGTGCGCCTTTCGCTGCCCCTGCGCAGGGTGATGTGAAACATCCACGCGGGACCAAGAGACAGCGCTGACACCAGTTCAAAGGAGAAACAGAGGCCAGTGACAGGGACGGTTTGGGGTTCGTCGGTTGATGTGGATTTTCAGGAGGAAAGCAGCAGTTACTGTTGCTGGTGGGTTCTTAACTGTTCAATGGACTGCTCAATGGCATTAAATGGGCCATACGCTGAAGCTGCCTCGGGCTGTATCAGATCAAGGGTACACGCTTTTCTCTTTGTATTTTTAATACCCACACAAGCGTTCAGAGCACAGGCAGTCACTTTAAATCAAACTACAAAGATTGCAAATGCCACAGCTTGCTTATTTACTTACTGTCTCTTAGCCTGCCCAAAATGTGGAATAATGTTTCCAGAGATGGTGGAATTCATGTGCCTGTTGAGGATCCTGGCTCCTGTCCTGGATGATATTGCATATTCAAGGGATGATTCATTCACTCCTGAGAGGGAGGAAGGACTGTACCAGCTGTACCACCTCTCCGTCCCTGACTGACAGCCCAGTGATGTTTCCACAAGGAAGCCTCGTGCCTCCAGGTTAAGCCAGCAATTACGGAACAAATAAAAGAGAAGTGAAATGGAGAGATGATTCACAGGGAGAGAAAACAAAAGAGAATTGGAAAGGTGATGCCAAGCCAGACTGACAACAAAAATTTCATTTGTCTCAGCCCAAAATGTGCAGACAGGATTCTGCATTTCTTTCGTGGGTAAATTAACAATGATGTCCTTTGCCATCTGCAGGGGAGGATCCAGGAGGGAACAGGTCAGCTTTCAGGGATTTGCCACCCTATTCCTGCAAAAGGAGGTGCTAAAGGATGCTAAAGCCTACAGCCAGCAGCTCTGGGTTGAAGATGAGTGAGACCCAACGCCAATACCCATGACTGCTCCATAAAGTGACTTAAAAGTTCAAGAAGCGGGTTTTCCCTTTTGTATTACAATTAAAAAAAAAAAAAAATCATCCCTGCTGGGCAGGAATTGTGTGGGATATGGGGCTGATAGCACACACATTTCACACCTCACCATAGATTTATCCCAGAAGGGCTGGTCGGGGCTTTGAAGGCAACTAACGGCTCCCAGCTGGCCAGGGGCTCGCTCACGCAGCCTCTGCAGCTTCTTAATGGGAACAGGGTGGAAAAACTGGGCTCAAAGGTTGCCCAGAATGACCAAGAGAGAAAAAATTCCTCCTGCCACTCCTGTTCTAATCAAAGGGGCGTGGAGAGGAAGTTTTGATCTCTCATCTCCCACACTGACGAACAGAAAAGGAAAAAAAAATGTATATTAATTACACAGCCAATTCCTATATTAAGGAAGAAGCTTCCATGCTATCAAAATCAATCTTGAAATTAATCTTGCCTGCGGTAAACAGAAACTGACCCAGATAGTCCAAGCTCCCTTAAAACGTCTTTCAAACACACCTGATCTGTTTACTCCGGGCTTTTACTGCTGGCGGTACCTGGGACTTCGCCTCAGAGATTTCCTAGCTTGTGATCTTAGCAGGTCAAAGTTTCCCAAGGTGGGGAGAAGAGAGGCAATCCCTTCCCTGCCTGTACAAAAGGTATGTGCCTCTGAGCTACTAATTTAGAACCGATGAATCAGAAATAAGTAATATAAAAACCATCTAACACACATGTTTACAGAGCACCTCCTCTAAGCAGACAAAAGCATGTGTCAACAGGGAAACTGCCATGTAGTTTGCGTGGCGAGCGGCTCAGCGTATCCAAACAGCTTTTGCAAAGATGTGAACATGTTGCTAGGGAAGCAAGAGCCTGCACAGATATAGGTGCCCTCCTGCACCGAGACCCACCGTCCATACAATGGGAAAATGGAGCTGCCCCTGCACCCACAGCTTTTTTTTTTCATCTTCCCAGCTTAAAAAAGGCAGTTCTTCCAGCGGCTGATTAATGGTCCTTCAGCAGAAACTGCATTTTGCGCATATTTAAAAATCTTGGGCTAGATAAAGGTTCTTTCCTTTTTCTTTTTTTTTTTCTGATAGTGTCTGACAAGTTTTGGGTGCTCTGAGCACATTGCTAGACCAGCTCTGGGATATACCGACACATCTCAGACCACCAAAAGAGACATCCCAGTCTGGCACCAAGGACCTCCCGGGCTGCGGAAACACGCCTAGCACAGTTCCCCCTCCCATGGGGTGATGTCCCTGGGGCAATCAGTGTCATCCCCTGCCTGTGAGCCATTCCCCAACTTTTCCCATCCTCTGCCTATGACCCTTTCCCCAAATTTTCTCATCCCCTGAGCGCTCTATGTGTGTGTGATACAAGCCCGGGTTATATTAAGCCCACTGCTCCAAGGACCAGAAACGATGGCTCCCATGGGCACATAGCCATTACAGTCCAGAAAGTGTGAAAACTTCAGGGAACAACTGGCTCTGTAACATATCCTACTGACCCAGCATGTATCTATCCATGCACCAGTCTCTATAAACACACCCATTTCTCCACAGGGGTGGGTATATATTTATACGTACCAGTCTCAAAATACCAGTAAGATTTTATTAGCCCCATTTGCAGATGATGTAACGATGACAGACAAAGTGCTGTGATCCCTCCAAGCTCAGGAGGGGAGAGCTGGGGTCTTGTGTCTCTAGGACAGGCAAGAGAGGGAGCTGAGCTTTCCCAAAACCCAAGTAGCTCGGTGGTGCGGGAGTCTTGCTCAGCTCTCGCTTTGAATCATGCTGGCAAATAAACACGAAAGTGAAAACAGTATTGTGAGATAGTTATGCAAGAGCGGGCGGATCCCGGGACTGAGCCATTGTTCCAAGCGTTTAATTAACATTATGAAGCTGATTAAAGGAAAATCTTTAACCTCCAGGGAAATCACATTTTCTCTCACTTCCCATACCTCTGCAATTTTCACAATGTAAGAAGGAAAGTGTTATTTCAAGGCATGATTCATATCAGCTACAACCTGATCTTTGCCACAGCCGTGTCCTGCAGCTTAAATAATCACTAGCGGTGACACTAGATGAGGACACTTCTGAGGCAGCATTTTTCCCCCGTTATACCATGACCTGAATTGCCATCATAATTTCTAGACTTTGTGTCATCCTGGCACCATGACAAGTGTTCACCCACGCTCGAGAACGAAACGTTAGTTCACAAGGACAGCGATACCTTCCCAGACACAGCAGCTCAGATACAAAGTGCGAATGACACGCCACGGTCCGGCTCTGTAACCGCAGGGGTTGTTTGCTTTGGTCACTGCAGCAAATTCCTCTGAAAGCAGGAGGCTGAAGCTCCATCTCCTGCGACTCCTCATTTAACCTTGAGCAAATCACTTACCCTTTCTCCTCTTTCAGAGGTAAGGATAAAGGCAGTGTTACCTCTCTTGGGGGGCGTTGCAAACACTAATGAATGTAACCAGGCATTGGAGATATTCAGGTGGAAAGTACTGTTGCAAAGTGACGTTAATGGAGAGATTTGCTTTGAGCTGCAGTGGGTCTGTGAGCAAGCACAGCCCCCCCGATATTCAGCCGGGTATGGGTTGCACATCACCTCTTGGCTCTCCTAGGCCTATTTTAATAATACAGCATGGCCAGCCCATCAGAGACCTAATCCCAGGATCTAATCCTGGAGGCAATGGGCAGCTGACTGTCTGCACTGTTTATTCGGAGGAGCGCCCTTGGGGCTGCGCTGAGGGCCATGCAGCCGATGGGAAGGGAGGACATGCACCCGCCCAGCACAGAGCACAGACAAGACCTTGGTCACCCTGCCCCAGGCCACCTCCAGCAATAGCACATGGGTGGCATCAGGCAGGCGCCATGGCCCCAGGTCCTGCCCTGGTCAACAAGAGCCTGGGTGGAGGACGCATCTACAGACACCCAAATCTAATTCTTGAGAATACGCAATGCTTCAGCCCTTCCCCAGCATCAGGCTTATATAAATACATTCACATATAAATACACGATATAAATACAGCTCCTGGCAGCAATAACAGTCTCGTATGCAGAGCTTCAATAGTTCTTCCCATCTGTAGATCTTGCAGGACAAAGACGTTGCAGAACTTCAGGGACCATTCTGAAAAGGGGAAATATTATCTTTTCCCACTGTTGTCTGCATTTGCCTGATGCAAAAACCGTTTTAATTATGATTTAACTGGATCATCCTCACTGCTCTGACTATGAAGAACAGGCACTGCTTTTGTGCACACAGAGACATCAGTAAAGTAGAAGCTTTATTTACAGGATGAAATTCCTCCTTCAAAAAGCGCTAGAGATAAACCAAAGGAATATTAATGCAACATCGTGAATGCCAAATGCATGAAATTCTGACTCAATAAAAGGCAGACAGCTGGGTATTCTGATAAAAATGGGCCTTTATTTTTTAATTCTTCCTTTCATTACCTGGATTCTGTGTTTGTCAGAGCAACAAAATAAAGTTTCTTTAATACACAGCAAATCTGAAAACAACCCTGCAAGTAGCACAACACAAAAACTCCCACAAAAAAAGGGAAAGCTATAAAATTTGAGAGGCGACGAGGCTTTCAGAAGTGCCAGTTTCCCAGTGCAATGGCTGGAAGGGTGGCCTGGCCTGGCGGCAGTTCAATCATTTTGTAACGAAGGACAAATACTTTCAACATCCTGAGAAAGAGGGTGGGGAGGGGGGAGAGGGGGGCACGGCTCCCTTGCTTTCCCTCCTCCTGCTATTCTTTCTCCTCCCTCCCCCCACCCCTTAGATTTTCAATAGCTCTTTAGTGTTTCCATCAAAGGCTTTTACCATTCATCCTCCCTTCTGGTGCCTGCCTTCCACCTGTCTATCCATCACAGCCCTAACCCAGGTCCTTTTTTTTTTTTCCCCCTTTGCTATTTTTCACGCAGTGGGATTTGTTCATAAGCTTCTATATTACCTAAACTCGAGGGGAGGAGGCTGCTGGGAGGAAAGTGAGAAAGCAGGATTAAGGAGTAATAATTCAGGACCGCTGCATTTCCATCTGAAGGGTCATAAAATGTGCAAATCCTGTTCCTGGGAATTTCATGTCAGAAGCCTTCCCTGCCATTGCCCTTCCCGTGCCCCCCCTCTCTCTCCCTCTCACGCAAAAACAAGCATCGGGAAAGATGCTTATAACTCCACGGACACCAAAGCCACAACGTGTGTGCGGACTGGGAGAAGGCTCCTGCCAGCACGTGTGCAGGGCTGACACTTCGGATGTGGCTGTAAACTACAGACAAGTGGGAGGGAGGCAGGAGGGACTGAATCCAGCAGGATGACAGGAGTAAGCAGGGAAAGGCCACTTAATATGACAGCTCCCAACACCCCCAGCTACAATTAATTAGCCTGGGTAAAAAATTAAAATAAGGTAACTTTCCAGGTTTGTTTGCTCAGTAAGAAAATGATACAGAAATATATGTAATTCAGACCCCATCAGCTTGAAGAGCTTCTACTATCTCTTCTTTAGCTCATGTACCATCACAAGGCACCAAAATAGACACGAGCCAGATTTCTAGATCCCAGGGATCCACCAACAACCCATCTTTGATCAAACTGCAAGACAGAAGAAGGATCACTGCCATATCCAGGTCAATAAAGCTTTGTCATTGATTCAAGCAGAGGTCAATGTCACTGGTTGTGGCCTCTGTGCTCCCCTGCTACCTGAACAAACACATTCAGAACAGCAAGTAATGTTAAAAAAGGAGCAACACTTAACCTGTCCCCAACCCTAGTGAGCTCACAAACCTTTTCTTGGTGGAACTTCATGTCTTTTTACAGCTGGCAGCTTTCTTCCACTTATGGACACATCTTGGAGATACTAAGGATCACCCAACAGGTAGCACATGTCAAAATAAGTTCCTTTGATTGATAGTTATTTATTATTTTTAAATAAAATGAGAAGAGACTGAATTGGTTGCCCATCAGCAGCTCAGTTCTTTGTTTGGCAACTTTTTGGACAGTTTGACCGTACATACGACAACACAAAATAAATTTCACTTCCTTGCAGTAGCAGTTTGCTATACACTCAGTCCATCAAGGATTTACAGTTCTAGCAGCAGTGGGATATATGAAATGAGAAGCCCTTTCATCCTTAAACTGCACTGCAGTCTGGTTGAGATGACGAAAGTCGTTGTTTCTAAGGCCAGAGGAGAGCAGGAGTTCATTCAGCCAGTTCGGCTGTGCTAGGAGGAGGCGTGCAAATTGGGTCCGAAGACGAGAGGAGGCCCAGAGAAAACAACAGCCCTTGGTTTTTGCAGAACAGTCAAAAAGAAATCCTTAATGATGTTAGCCTTGCTCTGCAGGCTGGAGGATAGCATTATTTCCATCAACTAAATGATCTCAACTCTTTGGCTTCCCTGAGGGCACTGTAACAGGACAGACTGTGATCCCTCACCAGAGTCACTCTCAGATGTTTGCATTCTTCCCACCCACCAGCAGCCTCGAACCTGAGCATGTCTTTGGCACAGCAGGTGGTATCCTTAATCCCATGGAGGGCCAGCCCGAAGCAAAGATTAGCAGAAGAATTTGTTTTCATTAAAATCCAACCTACCATTACCATGCTATCTGACGGTGTGGGTTTAAAATGCACATGTCCGGCTATTGTATCAGCTCTGTTTCTGCAGGGAAAGGGCAGTTCAGCACCCTGCCTCTTCACTTTCTTATGTCTTTCTTTCTTTTAATCATCATGTAACCAAGACAGACACAGCGAGGAATGTTAAACTCACCTCCTCCTGGAGAATTTTGCCAGCAAGGTCAATGGAATTGGGATTTAGCCTTTATTATGTTTTTTGACAGTGGAACTGGTCTGATTTTCCTCCCAGAGAAATCTTTTTTATGGGTCCGTGGAAAAAAAAAAAGCCAACAAAACAGAAAGAGACATACAAATAAACACTAATACGTGCAGGAAAAATACAAACCTTAGCACCATGCACTCCCCTCATTATTAGACAAAGGTTGGGAAGGGTTCACAAGTGTAAAATGCTCATGTGAATTATGAGATTACTGCTCAGTTTTCTTTCAAGTCGTGGGCTGGAAACAGATGGTGGCTGTAGCATTTATGACGGCACAACATGTTACTGCAAGCCTAGCCATCTCTCTCTCTCTCTCTCTCCTCAAAAATGCAGCTGCAAGGAAAGTTGTGGAAAATCACATTAATAGTCTCTTCCACCACACAGTCTTCCAGCCCTTCATCCCTGGCCAGCACATGGACAGAGCAATCCTGTATCCCAGTACGAATACTCTTCTAATCCCTGTCCTGAATAGTCACCACTGACTGGCTTATTTAACAGCTAGTTAAAATGTGGGGTTTGTTAGCATTGTAAAAAAGCCTCCAGAAAGGAGATCCATAAGGTTAGAGCAGGTGCCATGTGATCCCAAGCGCTCCGTAAGGGAAACACTTAGAAAGAAGCAACCAGACTGTCCTTCAGCTGTTCATTATTTAAACATTCAGTTCAAGCCAAGCAGGTTGATTTATAGAGAAAGAGAAAGACAGATACAACATTTGCAAAAACATCTTTGTGACTTAGGAGTCCAAGCCTCACTTTCAAGCATCAGTAGAAACTTTCACAAGGGCAAACGTCTCTCGATTTTCAGTAAGACGGCCCTCCAGTGACCACAAGTTTAGAAGCATCTGGGTGCCTAAAGATACAAAGAACAACTAACCTGATATATAAACATCTTGCCTGTACTGACGAAAAAAATGCTCAAGCTTCACCACCCATGTGTTTCAGTCCTGATAGAAATGCCTTGCTGCCTAAAATATGTTCAAACACACAGCAAACCTATCCTTACAATCTGAGTGAAACACAAGAGCTGGCAGGCAGACACATTCCTCCATGGTGGAGAGCAGCAAGGTAACCAGCATGTGTGCAATACCCTGCACACAATAGAGGTGCACCCAACACCGGCTGGTGTTCACCTGGGGACAGTACATCTGGACTTGAAACCACGAGTTGAGCCTGGATGTAACCCCTCTGCTCTCTAGTCACCATCAAGGGTCCTGCTTATACCAGGGAACTCTCTGAATAGTAGAAACCTGATACTTGTCACCCGTAGGATCTCTGGGTGCTTTACAAACATGAAATATTGCTGTTTCACAACACTTCTGAGAGCATTGGCTCACTAACAGTAAATCCTTGGATTCAGGTCCTTGTCCAAAACAAGGATTTTAGGATTACTTCCTCAGCTGAGTTAATTAAGAGTCTGTCAAATATTAATTTTCACATTGGTGGATAAGGGAAGAGCAACTGATGTCATCTACCTGGACTTGTGCAAAGCGTTTGACACTGTTCTGCATGACATCATTGTCTCTAAATTGGAGAGTCATGGATTGACAGAAGGACCACTCACTGGATAAGGAATTGGCTGGATGGTCACACTTGAAAAGTTGTGGTCAACGGCTCAATGTCCAAGTGGAGACCAGTGACAAGTGGTGTTCCACAGGGGTCGGTACTGGGACCAGTGTTGTTTAACATCTTTGTTAGAGACATGGACAGCAGGATCAAGTGCACCCTCAGCAAGTTTGTCAACAACACCAAGCTGTGTGGTGTGGTCGACACGCTGGAGGGAAGGGATGCCATCGCCTTGACAGGCTTGAGACATGGGGCAATGCAAACCTCATGAAATTCAACAAGACCAAGTGCAAGATCCTACACCTGGGTCAGAGCAATCCCAAGCACAAATACAGGCTGGGAGGAGAATGGATTGAGAAGCCCTGAGGAGAAGGACTTGGGGGTGCTGGTGGATGAAAAGCTCAACATGAGCCAGAAATGTACAGCCCCAATGCAGCCAACCATGTCCTGGGCTGCATCAAAAGAAGCGTGACCAGGAGGCTGAGGGAGGGGATTCTCCCCCTCTACTCTGCTCTTGTGAGACCCTACTTGGAGTACTGCATCCAGCACATGAAAGACATGGACCTGTTGGAACAGGTCCAGAAGCCACAAAGATGATGAAGCACCTCCCATGAGGACAAGC